>NW_026882818.1:0-4384 GCF_032173495.1 Musca vetustissima | reverse complement strand
CAAAAAGAACCCATTTTACCAAATTTCAGCGAATTCGGTTGAAAAACGAGCTCAAGAACCCCAAAATACTGAAAATTTTGGCGTACCCTTATATGGGAGCTATGCCTAAACGTGGACCGATATAGTCCATCTTCGAACTTGACCTGCCTGCAGACAAAATACGACTCTATGCAAAATTTTAGCGTTCTATCTCAATTCGTTTAGACGCTAGATTGATTACAACAGACAGAAGGAAAGACGGACAAGAATATATATACTTTATAGGGTCGGAAATGATTATTTCGATGCGTTACAAACGGAAAAACAAAACTAATATACCCTCCATACTATGGAGGAGGGTGTAAAAACGGGGTTATAAGGCGACTACCCCTAAAAGGGGGTGAATAATTATAATTTTTGGAAAGGAGATTTGTTACCATATACGACTACAAAATACCAAATTACAGCGAATTTGGTTGAAAACTGTGCTCAAGAACCCCAAAATACCGAAAATTGGAGGGTACCCTTATATGGAGGCTACCCGAAAGAATGGACCTATATTTATAATTTTTAGTGGAGAGATTTATACGCAATAAGAACTCAAAACACCAAATTTCAGCGAATTCGGTTGAAAAACGGGCTCAAGAAACCCCAAAATAGCGAAAATTGGGGGTACCCTTATATGAGGGCTACCCGAAAAAATGGACCTATATTTATAATTTTTTGTGGAGAGATTTGATACCCAATAAGAACTAAAAGTACCTAATTACAGTCAATTCGGTGAAAAAATCCAGTCAAAACCCCCCAAAAACTGAAAATTGGGAGGAACCGTTATATGGGGGCTACCAGGAAAAGTGGACCTATATCTATAATTTTTAGTGGAGAAATTTGGTATCCAAAAAGAACCCATTTTACCAAATTTCAGCGAATTCGGTTGAAAAACGAGCTCAAGAACCCCAAAATACTGAAAATTTTGCAGTACCCTTATATGGGAGCTATGCCTAAACGTGGACCGATATAGTCCATCTTCGAACTTGACCTGCCTGCAGACAAAAGACGACTCTATGCAAAATTTTAGCGTTCTTCTCTATAGGGTCGGAAATGATTATTTCGATGCGTTACAAACGGAAAAACAAGAAAAACGCGAGCGTAAGCAAATCGGGATTTACTGGAGTCAGAATGAAGTCCGGAAATTTTACCAAGGTGTAAAATACTAAAACAAAGGCTTTGGTGCAGGCACATCCTCATGTAGAGATGAAGAAGGAAACTTGGTTGCAGATACAGATATCGTGTTGAGGATCTGGAAAGAGAATTTTCCAAAGCTTCTGGTAACAAATTGTGGTGGCGAAGAAGATACCCCAGAACCAATACGAAGTGATGCTCTATAACATCTAGCCAAGATGGGTCGGCATAGCAATTTGTCGGCTGAAGAATAATAAAGCAGCAGTTGCTGATGGTCAGACGCTGATCAGGAGCCTGCACCAGCTGAAAGGTACAATTTGGCTTTAGGAATGCATGTTCAATGATTGGAACCTCAGAATCCTGTGTCCCGTGCACAAAAAAGGAGACAAGACGATATGTGCAACTATATAGGAATAAGTATCCTTCCCATTGCACATAAAGTGCTATCCAGTGTGCTGTGTGAACGACTGAAGGCGATGGTCAATGATATTATTAGATCTTATCAATGCGGCTTCAGACCTGGTAATTCCAATATAGACTAAATTTTCACACTGCGGCAAATTTGGAAAAACAAAAAAAAAAAAAAAAAAAAAAAAACGATATATTCCACATATTCGTCGACTATAAAGCTGCATTCGATAGTCCTATCCGCTCAAAAGACAAGACATGTCTGCGTTCGGCATTCCTGCATTAATACATTACTGGTACAAGGTCTGCAGTTAAACGAACGAGAATTCAGGCAAGGTGACAGATTGTCGTGTGATCTTTTTATGCCACATTTGAACGAATTGATAAGGTGTCTGCCAAGTGGGGCTAGCAGTCAACTAACAAGACGTCTAGCAAACACAGACCACCTGTGGAACATGAAAACTACCGCTTCGAGTTGGTCAAAGATTTTCTATTCCTCGCTACTCACGCTGTACAAGGCACAGATACTACCCGTGCTGGTGTATCGATCTGAAGCATGGGTTCTTGCGTAAGCAGATGATCTATGGCCGTTCTGCGTCGACGTTGAATATAACCGTCGAACGAACCACGAGTTATGACTAGGTCATGTTGTAAGAATGGATGAGAATGACCCAGCTCAAAAGGCACATAAAAGCGAGTCAAGTGATGGTTCACTCAGAATGGAAAGGTAACGAATTCGATGGAAATATCAACCGACCCAGAATCTTTCAAATTTAAAAAAACTGCGCAAAAGATCGACGCCCCTTGAAATCATTTTAAAGCTCAGATTATGGGACAAAAAAAGTAAGTATGTTTGTAACTCATTGAAATATTCATTTCCGAACTTATAAAGTATACATATTCTTGATCAGTGTAATCTTATGTATAATCGAGTTTGATGTAATTTGATATTTAAAATTTCCTATTCGGTGAAAAATTATCTTACCATGAATTATCAAATTGGGCTACGTTTAGGGGTAGCCCCATATAATAACCTTGCCATCATGTATGTTAGGGGAGACTGGGGCACCTTCGGCACTTTTTTTAGAGCTCTATATCTCAGTACTTATTCAACATATATAACAACTTTATGGCTGATTATTGTCCTCTGACACTTAATTACAAAAAATAGTACCAAAAAGAGATAAAAATATAGTATTAGTTAAAAAACTTTACAGTTTTGTAAAAAAAGTCAAATTCGCCGAATGTGCCCCAACCCGGGGTAGCTTCGGCATTTGATGGGGCACATTCGGCACCATAGTCGTAGCCGGGTAATTGTCATCGCTATCAGTCTGGTTGAAATTCTGATCCTCTAAAGGCTCTATTTGGTTTTAATACGCCACACAATGTTTGAATTTTAGGTCTATATTTTCTAGCGGCGGACGTTTACATCTCAAGGTCGCACACACCATCAGAAATAGGGGTTTTCTATCGCATTTTCGTCAATACAAGCACGTTTGATCTTATATATGCAATTTCGAGCCATATTAAAGGATTAGTTTTAAAGACAAACTCAAAAATATTTTAAGGAAATAATATTGCACTATCTGTATATGGCCGAATGTGCCCCACTTTAAAATGCCGAATGTACCCCGAATGTAATTTTCATAGTTTTTTTTAAATTTTTTTCGATGAAATTTGTAAAAACATTATATTTTTAAATATTTTTATAATAATACACATCGTAGTTAACCACTTTTTAATAATATTGTCTTAAAAATTTTAAAAGTTTTATCACGAAATACTTACGAAATGGAATTGAAATATTACAGAAACATCTATA
Organism: Musca vetustissima; assembly: GCF_032173495.1. NCBI lineage: Eukaryota > Metazoa > Arthropoda > Insecta > Diptera > Muscidae > Musca > Musca vetustissima. The sequence continues at coordinate 993 of NW_026882818.1, read as the reverse complement.
AAAATACAAAAACCTATGTATCTAAATAAGCTTATTAGCTAGAAATTTCAAACTTTGTGTCAGTTATTTATTTCGATATTCGATACCAATGTATCGAAACTAGTGATGTACGGTGAGAGCTTCATATCGAAAACGCGATTGCCGAAGGTGCCCCGATGCCGAAGGTGCCCCAGTCTCCCCTATTACTCCTATAATATTTGCTATTGCATCTGAGGTATATCGGTATAGCTCCCATATAAAGGTCAAACCTCTTTCTCGGAATTTCTAAGCTTTTTGCCAAATGTTCCCACAAAGGGTCTGTAGTGAAAATGTTCAACATAATGTCGTATGTCACCGTAACCTCTACTTAATTTTTGGTGGTTTTAGGGAGTTAGCCGTATTTTACAACCGATGTTCAGATGTTATGTCAGTAGAGGGTGCCATCATTGCTGGGATAAGTTCATCAGATACCCAACGTCTTTCGATTTATTCAACTTCCCTTAATCACTATTTTTTCATTTCATTAATAAAAATATATAATTTCTTCTTTCCTTCCTTTCTTTACCCAAATGGGAATGTGAAAATAATTGTTTTTTTTTTAATGACTGAAAGTTACGTTGAGCAATATAACGACGTTGTGTGTGTGTGTGGCGCATTAAATACTTAAAAATAATTCGTAACTATCCATCAGTATCTGATTAAATTGCTGGCAATTTGTTATGGTAATAATCGAGTATTTATTCTTTTCATGTGGAAAAAACAAATGAATGACGTTAGCCAAAATAAAAAGAAAAGAAGATATGAGAAGCCCTCAAAAAACGTAACAACCAAAAACATCTGCATGCAACAAGATTTTCAGGTAACAAGACAGTCACGTAGTAAATACCCCTCCTCCCCACTTAAAATAGATGGGTAGGAATGCATGTTGTTGACCACACAGATACGTACACATCAGAATGAATTAATGGTATACCATATGAGGGAAAATGCAGTCTTTGAGAGCAATCAAGTGGG
>NW_026882817.1:0-43649 GCF_032173495.1 Musca vetustissima | reverse complement strand
TGTACATTGAAAAATACATTCGATTACAATGTAAATTGAAAATGAAAAACAACTTTAGAAAATTTAAAAGCAGATTTACAAAACATCATGTTTTCTACGGCAAGCGAACAAATTGTTTTTCCAGCAAACAAATTCTACAACAAAATATCCCTTGCCTAGCTTAACCCTTTTGCAACATTTCAGCCTCACGCTAAGCATTTGCTTTAAATAATTGAGTCATTTGTTGAGGGTTCATTAACATCATCAACAAAATGTAACCTAAAGTTACTCACCCAATACCGCAGCCATTCAATTTATCTTGTGGGTGATTTGAAATCCTTCTCCTCCTCCAATCAGAATTTCTTTATTATAGCCGCAGGATTTTAATTCGATTGTGTGATAATATTTTTCCATAATTAAATATTTAAACTACTGGTTTCTATTTAAATTGATTTATCCGCATTTTTTGCTCAGTTCGGTATTTTTTCTTTCTTTGTTTATTTTGAGTGCGATACCCACCGCCAACACCACAAGCTGTGGTGGTCTTCTGATAATTGTTTACAATTATAAAATTTAATAATCATAATAGAAGTAATTATTTATGTTAATTGAAATTATATGAATAGTTTGGCGTTGCTATGATTTATTCGAAACATTGCGGGATGGATTCGATGGGAGGAAATATAAACCCACTGATGATGGAGGGTCTGAGAGACGCTGACGAGGTTCGTAGACTCCCACAAGACTCAGAAAAACATCGTGGCACGTACGCTAGAGTCAAAGTTGCTGATGAGAGTCAGAGACACTGAATAGTGTCGGAGACGGGGACTAGACTCAGAGACACTGACTTGGGTCGGAAACGCGGACTAGAGTTTAAGACTCAGACATACTGACTAAATTCAGACATGCTGACTAAATTCACGGACTCAGAGACACTGGCGAGAATCCGAAACGCTGATGAGAGTCAACGACGATTAAAAACAAGGGACCATGGTTTTAGCCTTTTTTCAGAACCTAGTGTTCTTTCTTTAGTTTTTCATTGTTTAAATATTTAATTTCTTTCAATATGTATCTCAATCTTATATTACTCATCCAATGCAAAACAAATTACCATTAAATAAATTAACTCAGTGTGTGTGTGTATATATATTTTTGTAAAAATAAACTACCATCCATTAAGACATGTTAAGAATTTAAATTAACATCAGTACAACAACTACAATTAGCAATGGAAGGAAAAACAAACAACGACAACAACAACAACAACGAAGAACATCCGAACATACTTCACACGCTCATTGCATTTTTAATTAAATAATCATTTTAATTTATACCTGAGTTATTGTTGCAAATAAATCAAATAAATATACCCCACACCAATACTCCTATACATCTATTTACAAATAAAACACAAATGCACAAAAAATAGCTTTGAATCGAAAACAATAACCTTTGAAGGCCCTAGGAAAGGCCTTTTGTATTATACTATGTTCGCAGCTAACTTAAGTCAGTCTTACACGCTGGCTCCTTCATCAATCAGACTACTCCGTAGACTCCAGTAAGTCTTCTCCGATGATTCCAGTCAGAGTTTTGCGCTAACGTCAATAATCTTTCGTCGTTGACTCTTACTGCAGCGTCGACTTCTGTTCGCTGGCTCCATTAGCCATTCTACTGATTCCTAGCCTCCCTGACTCTAGTCAGCCTAGCCTCTATGACTGTAGTCAGCCTAGCCTCCCTGACTCTAGTCAGCCTAGCATCCCTGACTTTAGTCAGTCTAGCCTCACAGACTCCAGTCAGTCATTCTAGCTGATTCCTAGCCTCCCTGACTCTACTCCCGTCAGCTTGGCATCGCTGACTCTAGCCAACTTGGCTTCGCTGAATCTAGCCAGCTTGGCTTCGCTGAACCTAGCCAGCCTAGCTGATTCCTAGCCTCCCTGACCCTAGTCAGCCTGGACTCCCTGACTCTAGTCAGCCTGGCCTCCCTGACTCTAGTCAGCCTGGCTTCCCTGAATCTAGCCAGCCTAGCTGATTCCTAGCCTCCCTGACTCTAGTCAGCCGGGCTTCGCTGAATCTAACCAGCCTAGCTGATTCCTAGCCTCCCTGACCCTAGTCAGCCTGGACTCCCTGACTTTAGTCAGCTTGGCATCACTGACTCTAACCAGCTTGGCTTTGCTGAATTTAGCCAGCCTAGCTGATTCCTAGCCTCACTGAATCTAGTCAGCCTGGGCTCCCTGACTTCAGTCAGCCTGGACTCCCTGACTCTAGTCAGCCTGGCCTCGCTGAATCTAGTAAGCCTGGCCTCGTTGACTCTAGCCAGCCATTATAGCTGATTCCTAGCCTCCCTGACTTTGTCAGCCTGCCTAGCCAGCCTAGCTGATTCCTAGCCTCCCTGACTCTAGTCAGCCTGGGCTCCTTGACTTTAGTCAGCCTGGACTCCTTGACTCTAGTCAGCCTGGCCTCGCTGAATCTCGTCAGCCTGGCCTCGCTGACTCTAGTCAACCTGGCCTCGCTGAATCTAGTCAGACTTCACCGCTGGCCCTTGTCAGAATTTCACGTCGAATCAAATCAGCCGTTCTGGCCTTATCTTAGCCTCGCTGACTCCATACAGACTAGACTCGTTGACTTCAGTCAGCCTACTCTCGCTGACTCCAGTTAGCCTTTATCCATTCAGCCATTCTACTGATTCCTAGCCTTCCTGACTCTAGTCAGTCTAGCCCCACAGACTCCAGTCAGTCTAGCCTCGCTGACTCCAGTCAGCCATTCTAGCTGATTCCTAGCCTCCCTGACTCTACTCCCGTCAGTTTGGCTTCGCTGAATCTAGCCAGCCTAGCTGATTCCTAGACTCCCTGACTCTAGTCAGCCTGGCTTCGCTGAATCTAGTCAGCCTGACATCGCTGACTCCTGTCAACTTGGCTTCGCTGATTCTAGCCAGCTTGGCTTCTCTAACTTTAGTCAGTCTAGCCTCGCTGACTCCAGTCAGCCATTCTAGCTGATTCCTAGCCCCCATGACTCTACTCCCGTCAGCTTGGCATCGCTGATTCTAGCCAGCTTGGCTTTGCTGAATCTAGCCAGCCTATGTGATTCCTAGCTTCCCTGACTCTAGTCAGCCTGGCCTCGCTGAATCTAGTCAGCCATTATAGCTGACTCGCTGACTCAAGTCAACTTTCATCGCTGGCCCTTGTCAGCATTTCACGTCGAATGAAGTCAGCCGTTCTAGCTTGATCTTAGCCTCGCTGACTTCATACAACCTAGACTCGTTGACTCCAGTCAGCCTACTCTCGCTGACTCCAGTTAGCCTTTATCGCTAACTCAAGGCCGCATTTCAGGTCGAATCAAGTCAGCCGTTCTAGCTGGCTCCTAGCCTCGCTTACTCTACTTAGCCTGGCCTCGTTGAGTCCAGTCAGCCTACCCTCGCTGACTCCAGTTAGCCTTTACCGCTAACTCAAAGCCGCATTTCAGGTCGAATCAAGTCAGCCTACTCTCGCTGGCTCCTAGCCTCGCTGACTTCATACAACCTAGACTCGTTGATTCCAGTCAGCCTACTCTCGCTGACTCCAGTTAGCCTTTATCGCTAACTAAAGGCCGCATTTCACGTCGAATCAAGTCTACCGTTATAGCTGGCTCCTAGCATCGCTTACTCTACTTAGCCTGGCCTCGTTGACTCCAGTCAGCCTACCCTCGCAGACTCCAATTAGCCTTACCGCTAACTCCAGGCCGAATTTCGCGTCAAATCAAGTCAGCCTTTCTCGCTGGCCCCAAAAAGTGTTTAGACCATGTCCAGTCACTGACTCATGTGAACCTACCGCGCTTCGTGTCATTATTCCCCTATTGTTTAATCAGTCTTCTTCAACGTAATCTTCTTCGCTGACTTAAATAATTATTTTTCGCAGTACTGCTGACTCCAGTCAGGCTGTACTGCCTCTAGTCAGGTAGTACTGGCTTTAGTCAGGCAGTACTGGCTTTAGTCAGGCGGTACTGGATATAGTCATGCTGTACTGTACTAATTGGCCTGTACTGACTTTAATCGGCCAATCAAGTCAAGCTGTTCTGGATCTTCTCATCCAATGTTAATTCCATTCAGGTTGTATGAACTCCAGTCCCAGAGATACCATGGGTTTGTTCTGAATCTTTTTATGCTTATAGGCGCTTGAGTTCTTCCATGAAGTCTCAATATTTTTGGCTTTGTTTTAAACGAACAGTTTCTTGGTGCAATCAAGGCCTAATTTTATAAGGCCTGCTTGGAGTCTACACCCCTGCTGAGGTACTAATTTGTATTTGTTATTCCTAATGTGAACGTACGTGACATCCGATGCATGTTCATTTTTATTACAACCTCCAACCCCCATAAAAGAGCATTCTATTTGGTTAGCATTTTTATTGAATTACTTAGGTGTACAAGGGTGGTTCACACTGGGGAGTAGCTGAAGGAAAATACACAACACTAATTTCTAAGAAAAATGTGACTTAAATAAACAATTCTGATACGGATACAAATACAAAATTGGTCTCAAATTCGAACTGAAAAAAAATAATCCCTAAAAAAATTGATTCCCCAACAATGTGATCCCCCTTAATAAATTATATTGTTTTATTTAAATTATATTGTTTTATATATTTTTTTGTCAGGTTGTACATCAAATGAATACATAAAATATTTTAGGCTTGCAGTGGAGAGAGACCTAGAACGATGAGCAGGAGGGCTGTAAGGAATTTCAATACAACAACAGCAAAACCAAATACCAGACATTCAATATTATTATAGCAAAAAATTAAATTAATGGACTTCACTAAATAAATTTTGTTTGAAAATGGAAAAGCAGTAGCAGCAACGCCCGCACAAAAAATCTACTCTCAAATTTACGCAACATTAGCCAAACATTTATTTACCGATGATTTGTTTATAAACATTCTAATTACTCGCAAAAAACAACTCGCTCACTCGCTCGTTTGTTTGTTATTTGATATTTATGGCCTTGCATAAAATTCGACTCATTAAAAGGTAGTAAATTAACGTTGGATGAAAAACAAAAAAAAACAGTTATTAGCAGTTGCGATAGTTACCGAAATGCCATTAATTTAAATTCGTGTAAACATAATTATGCGTTGTGTAATGTGAACATGGTGTCATTATGATTCTTGATTCGTATAGTTAAATTTTTATAATCTGTATAATATTCTTTAAAATCTTTAATGTGGAAATGGCGCCCAACGTCTGGTATGTACTTGGAAAGACATAACTGAAATTGAAGCAAAGAGATTGGTTGGTTAGGTACGACTATGAACTCAGGAATGACGCCTAACGTATCGTACGTACTTAGGAAGACATAGTTCCCATGGAAGCAAAGTGATTAGTTGGATTGGGGTTTTTAAAAAAGACTATTAAAATGGCGCCCAACGTCAAAATGGACTCCCTGACTCTAGTAAGCTGGCATCGCTGAATCTAGTCAGCCAGGCCTCGCTGACTCTCGTCAACTTGGCATCGCTGACTCTAGCCAGCTTGGCTTCTTCTCTGTAGTCAGCCATTATAGTTGACTCCTAGCCTCCCTGACTCTAGTCAGCCTGACCCCGCTGAATCTAGTCAGCCTGGCCTCGTTGAATCTAGTTAGCCTGGCCTCGCTGACTCTCGTCACCTCATAGAGGCTAGAGTCATCGCTGACTCTAGTCAGCATTGCTTCTTCTCTCTAAAAATGGCGCCCAACGTCAAAATAGTATATATTGTTATTGTTGTTTTTAGTCACATTTAAAATCGCCAACAGCTTATTATTGACGTCAGTATCTCTTGTTGACTACTATGGTGCATATTTTTGGCACATAACATCTGAGACTTACCAATAAAGAAGAATACAGCCTGTAAGACTGGTTGTATTCTTCCCTAATGTATATTAGGATTGGGAAAGTAACCCCAGTCGAAGTTAGACATAAAACCGTGTAGTCTACTCAATTGTTTTCGACCTAGAGCTCCCTAATATAATAATTAGTAAACAACTGTTATCTTAAAGTCATTGTTATTGACATATCCTGGGTGTACAGAATACCATCAGGCAGCATCGACTTCAGCTGAGCCATAATAGTTCTAATCTGGTATGTATTGGCTCTAGTCTACTGACTACTCTAGTACTGACTCTACTCAGCTTCAACTGGCTCCAATCAGCTGATACTGACTCCAGTCAATTTGTACTGACATTAGTCAGTCTGTACTGACTCTAGTCTATCTGTACTGAATCTAGTCAGTCTGTATTGACTCTAGTCAGTCTACACTGAATCTAGTCAGCCTGTACTGACTCTAGTCAGTCTATACTGACTCTAGTCAGTCTATACTGACTCTAGTCAGTCTATACTGACTCTAGTCAGTCTATACTGACTCTAGTCAGTCTATACTGACTCTAGTCAGTCTATACTGACTCTAGTCAGTCTATACTGACTCTAGTCAGTCTATACTGACTCTAGTCAGTCTATACTGACTCTAGTCAGTCTATACTGACTCTAGTCAGTCTATACTGACTCTAGTCAGTCTATACTGACTCTAGTCAGTCTATACTGACTCTAGTCAGTCTATACTGAATCTAGTCAGTCTATACTGACTCTAGTCAGTCTATACTGACTCTAGTCAGTCTATACTGACTCTAGTCAGTCTATACTGACTCTAGTCAGTCTATACTGACTCTAGTCAGTCTATACTGACTCTAGTCAGTCTATACTGACTCTAGTCAGTCTACACTGAATCTAGTCAGCCTGTACTGACTCTAGTCAGTCTATACTGACTCTAGTCAGTCTATACTGACTCTAGTCAGTCTATACTGACTCTAGTCAGTCTATACTGACTCTAGTCAGTCTATACTGACTCTAGTCAGTCTATACTGACTCTAGTCAGTCTATACTGACTTTAGTCAGTCTATACTGACTCTAGTCAGTCTATACTGACTCTAGTCAGTCTATACTGACTGTAGTCAGCTGATACTGACTGTAGTCAGCTGATACTGACTGTAGTCAGCTGATACTGACTCTAGTCAGCTGATACTGACTCTAGTCAGCTGATACTGACTCTAGTCAGCTGATACTGACTCTAGTCAGCTGATACTGACTCTAGTCAGCTGATACTGACTCTAGTCAGCTGATACTGACTGTAGTCAGCTGATACTGACTGTAGTCAGCTGATACTGACTGTAGTCAGCTGATACTGACTCTAGTCAACTGATACTGACTCTAGTCAACTGATACTGATTCTAGTCAGCTGATACTGACTGTAGTCAGCTGATACTGACTGTAGTCAGCTGATACTGACTGTAGTCAGCTGATACTGACTGTAGTCAACTGATACTGACTCTAGTCAGCTGATACTGACTCTAGTCAGCTGATACTGACTGTAGTCAGCTGATACTGACTGTAGTCAGCTGATACTGACTGTAGTCAGCTGATACTGACTGTAGTCAGCTGATACTGACTGTAGTCAGCTGATACTGACTGTAGTCAGCTGATACTGACTGTAGTCAGCTGATACTGACTCTGGCTGGCAGACTGCAATCAGGCTGTATAAGGCTTCAACTGAGCCATAATACCACTTATCTGTCTGCCTCTAATCAGCAGATATTGACTCTAGTAACTCTATGCTGACTCCGGTTAGTCTGTACTCTAGACCCTAGTCTGGAGTGTACTGACTCAAATCCGACCTGTACTGGTTCCAATCGTATGGCTAATTTGTCAGCTGTTTATGAATTCGATTCAACTCTAGTTAACTGATTCTGAATCAAGTCAGATTTTACTGACTCTGGCCTGTCTATACTGAATATAATCAGCTGATACTGACTTCAGTCGGCTAATTCTGACTTCTTTTTATTTGCTGCCGTTGCCGTTGTTATTTTTGTTTTGGGATACCAGCCCGGACTTGTGTCGAGAGGCTTCGGTCTCGAGCCCGAGCGGAGGTTTTCCGTACCGCAGGTGTCAGGTGCACCTGGATCTGTCGATCCAGCCTGACAGTTGGTGTGGCCCCCTGGGGAGCTTCGCAGGGGTTGTGGTTTAGCCCCTCACCAAGGGGGAGAGTATGCCTTAAGCATGCTCTCCGATTGCTACAGCACTTCGGTGCTGGTGGGCGCATATCCGCCTGTGGTCACTACGAGGTAGGCCTATGGGCAGGTACTCGCACAAAACACTTCAAGATACTATCTTTTTGAATAAAAAATAGGATCCTGAGTTTTTTTTTATTTTGTTTCGGAATTCGATTTTTTCTATAGAAAAAATTAAGCACAGGTTCTGTGAATTTGTTATTAACAAAAAAAAAGACCCAGAAATTCCGCAATTTTTTTCTACAGAAGAAAATGGATTCCGAGTTTTTTGTGGATTTTTTCTATAGGGAAATCGGGGTCCTAAGGTTCCGTTGATTTTTTCTATAGAACAAGTACTGCTCTTAGGTTCTGCGAATAGGCCTGTTCGGTGGATTTCTTCTAAAGAAAAAAAGGATCCTGAGGTTCTGATTTTATTATAGAACAAATAGTACTCTAAAGCTATGTGAATAGGTCTGTAGGGTCTTTGCATTTTTTCTTAAAAACGTTAGGACTCTAAGGGTCTACAATTGTTTTTTTGAATGTCTTTCATTGTTTTTTTTTATGGAACAAAATAGGGCCCGATGTTCTAACTATTTTCTATAGAACAAATAGATAATAAAAAAGAACCTGAAGGTCAATAAATTTTCATAATAGAAAAAATAGGACCCTGCATGAATGTAAATTTTCCATATAGTAAAAAATATGACCCTGAGGGACATATTGACATGCAGCCTCCCTATGTATCGGTGATTTTTTTCTGTGATTCTCCGCATCACCAAAAAAACTGCAAATCGCAAATTAACAACCAACTGAACAACCAGACACCATTCTTCTCCATTACCATTATCTCTCATTACTGTGAGACAAAAAAAAAAAAAAAAAACAACAACGGGGCTATTTGTATTCCAAAAAAATCGGGGGCGTTTAAGTCAGATAGTAATGAGAATTTGTTGCCTTCGATGATTTGTTAACTTCCAACAACAATCGACTAAATGACCCAAGTCCAACAACAGTAACAACGAACAACAGATGACAAATCAGGTATTAAGTGACTGTGTGAATGACACAGTCAGAGCGACAGTCTGCGAACGGTTGGGGGAACTAAAAACAAAAGACAATTTGCGATTTACAACAAAAGACCTATTCATGGTGACGATAATCAGGTTGATGGTGATGGCGACGACTACGACGATGATGATGATGATGGAAACCGAAACTTATTTGGCACAATGACTCAATAGGTACAACACAGAACGTGTAAACTAGTAAAAGTAATAGTAATTGCACAGTGGGCCTTAAAAATCTGTGTCAATAAAAAATCGCAGGTCTACAGTCAATTTGTTTTCTAAAGGAGGAGGGTACGGCTGGCATTTCCAACACAAAGGGTCAAAGGACAACAGTCCTTAAATTTTTCCAATTATATACCAAAATTCCCGGGATCCCAGTCGTATATTTCGTAGAACCTCAGTTTTCCTATCAAGAAAGAATCGCTTTAACCTAGCCCTCATTTGCCCTATAGAAAAAAGTCACTGGATTTCCACATAGGATTTCATTGCGATTTTTTGTTAATAATTTTGCAGGACTCCACTTTCTCATAGGCTTCCAGTCTAACTTTTGCAACCCACCGTGCCCTTTGCTACCTATCACCTTCTGTTTAACAAAGTCATCACGCTTTGACACCGTCACCATCAATGTTCGGCTTCATTTATTTTTTCCTCCCCTCCCCTTTTCTGCCTGTCCCTCCTCACTTTTGTTCTCTAACCTTAAAATGCTTCATTTGTTTTCCAATGATTTGTGTTTTCCCTTTTCCGCTCTCTCCTTCTCCCCAGGCCTGTTCGGGGCCATTGGAGGCAGTGTTGCCTGCCACACATGGTTGGCATCATTATGGCCCACCTCAATTTCTGCTATTCAATAAAGATTTGTTTGCTGATGATAAGATTTACTTTGTGACACACAAAATTATGTTCGTTGAGCTTTTAAGCTGCCGAATGCGTCTCCCACAAAGGGAAAGAGATTTTCATAAAGGGAAAATGAAATGATTTTCCTCGTTTTTTTTTTTTATTGTGGAGGGAATTTGGAATCAAGGTAAGATGACATGGTTGTATGTTTGCACACATGTATGACATGTAAATATGGTCGGAACGGATTTATTATTGTGTAACAAAGTGCGATGGGAGGATAGGGTGAGGTGAGCAGGCGATAAATCAGGAAATCAAAATGCAACTGAAATATTAAGGACAATAAAGCCACAATGATTATGTGGCTTTAGGAGTAATTAGAAGTTCCTCTGGGGTCAAGAGAATATAGAAAAAATAGAGGAACTGGCGACGTTCGATTTTTTCTATAGAAAAAAAGTACAGGACCTGGGTTCATACGATTTTTTTATAGAAAACATACAGGACCTACGACTTTTTTGGAAAAAGATAGAGAACCTGGGGTCTTGCGAAGTTTTTCTATAGGAAACATGTAGAGTGTCTGGATTTTTTGTCTACAGAGGGTCCGGGGTTCTGGGAATTTTTTTTTTTTTTTTTAAAAATGAAAGTCCTGGAGACCTGTGAATTTATTCTTAAAAAAGAAAAAATAAAGGACCTGGAGTCCTGTGATTTTTTTTTTTTTTTTTTTGTAAAAAATAGAGGACCTGGATCTAGAGATTTTTTTCTATGAAAAAAATACAGGACTTGGGTTCATACGATTTTTTATAGAAAACATACAGGTCCTACGACTTTTTTGGAAAAAGATAGAGGACCTGAGGTCTTGTGAAGTTTTTCTATAGGAAACATGTAGAGTACCTGGATTTTTTGTCTACACAGTGTCCGGGGTTCTGGGAATTTTTTCTATAAAAAATGAAAGTCCTGAAGACCTGTGAATTTATTCTTAAAAAATAAAAATAGAAAAAAATAAAGAACCTGGAGTCCTGTGAATTTTTTGTAAAAAAATATAGGACCTGGATCTAGCGATTTTTTTCTATGGAAAAAATACAGGACCTGGGTTCTTACGTTTTTTTGTAGAAAAAATAGAGAATCTGGGATCCTACGAATTTTTTTTTCTATAGCAAAAGATAGAGGACCTAAGGTCTTGTAAAATTTTTCTATACGAAACAATGGGGACCTGGAGACCTGTGAATTTATTCTTAAAAAAGAAAAATAGAAAAAAATATAAAGGACCCTGGGGTCCTGTGAATTTTTTTTAAAAAAGTAGAGGACCTGGATCTAGCGATTCTTTTGTGTAGAAAAATTAAGGTCCTGGGGTCATGGGATTTTTTTCTCTATTGATTTTTCATAGAAAAACCAATAAGGAAAGTAGTAAAGTCGGGCGGGGCCGACTATATGATACCCTTCACCACTTGGGTATATTCAACAGATGAATCCTAGCAGACGTCGCAAAGGACCAGTAAAATGAAATTGGTTCCACAAACATGTCATTCTGCAACCGATACTAAATTTTTCATTTGGTCAGATATAGAAGCAAACCGAAAGATATTAAGGGGCTTTGGTACACCATTTACCTTAAATCGGACGAAAATATATATTGGAGCTATATCTAAATCTGAACCGATTTTCACGAAACTCGACACACGTCATTCAAGACCTAATTCATTACGCTGTGCCAAATTTCGTGTAAATCGAAAAATATATAGGGACTTTAGTTGACCATTTACATTAAATCGGACGAAAATATATAAGGGAGATATATCTGAATCTGAACCGATTTTCACAAAACTTAACACTTATCATTCTAGGCCTAATTCATTACACTGTGCCGAATTTCGTGCAAATCGAATGATATGTAGGGACTTTGGTTTACCATATACATTAAATCGGACGAAAATAAATCTTCGAGCTATATCTAAATCTGAACCGATTTTTAGGAAACTTAACATACATCATTCTAGGCCTAATTCATTACGCTGTGCAGAATTTCGTGCAAATCGAAAGATATATAGGGACTTTTGTGCACCATATACATTAAATCGGACGAAAATATATATGGAAGCTATATCTAAATCTGAACCGATTTTCACGATACTTTGCACACATCATTCCAGACGTAAGTCATTACGCTGTGCCAAATTTCGTGGAAATCGAAAAATATATAGGGACTTTGATGCACCATTTACATAAAATCGGACGAAAATATATATGGGAGCTATATCTAAATCTGAACCGATTTTCATGAAACTTAACACACACCATTCTAGGCCTAATTCATTACGCTGTGCCAAATTTCGTAGAAATCAAGGGATATATAGGGACTTTGGTGCTACATTTACATAAAATCGGACGAAAATATATATGGGAGCTATATCTAAATCTGAACCGATTTTCATGAAACTTAACACACATCATTCTAGGCCTAATTCATTACGCTGTGCCAAATTTCGTGTAAATCGAAAGATATATAGGGACTTTAGTGGAGCATTTACATTAAATCGGACGAAAATATATATGGGAGCCATATCTAAATCTGAACCGATTTTCAGGAAACTTAACACACATCATTCTAGGCCTAATTCATTACGCTGTGCCAAATTTCGTAGAAATCAAGGGATATATAGGGACTTTGGTGCTACATTTACATTAAATCGGACGAAAATATATATGGGAGCTATATCTAAATCTGAACCGATTTTCACGAAACTTAACACACATAATTCTCGACCTAATTCATTACGCTGTGTCAAATTTCGTGCAAATCGAAAAATATATACGGACTTTGATGCACCATTTACATAAAATCGGACGAAAATATATATATGGGAGCTATATCTAAATCTGAACCGATTTTCATGAAACTTAACACACATCATTCTAGGCCTAATTCATTACGCTGTGCCAAATTTCGTGTAAATCGAAAGATATATAGGGACTTTAGTGGAGCATTTACATTAAATCGGACGAAAATATATATGGGAGCCATATCTAAATCTGAACCGATTTTCAGGAAACTTAACACACATCATTCTAGGCCTAATTCATTACGCTGTGCCAAATTTCAAGGGATATATAGGGACTTTGATGCACCATTTACATTAAATCGGGCGAAAATAAATATGTTAGCTATATCTAAATCTGAACCGATTTTTCCCAATTTCAATAGGTTTCGTCCTTGGGCCAAATAAGTGATCTATGCCAAATTTCATCCAAATCGGATCATAAATTCGACCTGTACGTTGTTCACAAAAATACATGGACGGACGTACAGACGGAGGGACATGCGTAAATCGACTCAGAAAGTGATTCTGTGGGTATTCTCAAAAGGAACCATGTGTCCATCTTGTTTCCTTTTGCCTGTTACAAACATATGCACAAGGACATAATACCCTGTACCACAGTGTGGTGAAAAAAGGCTCAGGTACTCTTTTTCTATTTTTTCTACCGAAAAAAAAATAAAGAAGACCTTGGGGCCTGTATTTTTTTCTACAGAAAAAAAATAAAGAATCACATGTCCTGTGATTTTTTTTTCTATAGAAAAAAAATAAGGACCTTGGTCCTGTGAATTTTTTTCATTGGAAACAAAATAAAGGACTTTGGCCCTGCTATTTTTTCTATAGAAAAAAAGTAGAGGACCTCGGCCCTTTGATTTTTTTAGAATAGAAAAAAATTTACAGGGCCAATGTCCTTTATTGGTTTCTATAGAAACAAATTCAGAAGGCCAAAGTCCTTAATTTTTTTCTATAGAAAAAATCACAGAGCCAAGGTCCTTAATTTTTTCTATAGAAAGAAATTAAGGACTTTGGCCTTCTGAATTTGTTTCTATAGAAAGCAATAAAGGACTTTGGCCCTGTGATTTTTTTTCTATTGCAGGTTGTTTAAAATATTTTATAAAAAATCCACGTCTTATTGCAGGTCTATAAAAATATATATAAGACGTGTATATGCAATAAGACTTGTATATGTCTTATTGCAGTTCGATACAAATGTGTTTTTGAAAAATATCACGCTTTATTTAAAATTTATAATTTATGATAATTGAAAAATCTACTTATGATAATTTAACAAAAAATATATTTTTCCTATTTTTCGTCGTTCCACCCCAATATCACTGATTGCATGTTGCGATGACTACCTCAAACCCGAAATGTCGTCATTCAGACAACCTTAAAATGAATAAATTAACTTAAGCATTTGTGTAATTTGTTTATGGTTTGATGACTTTGTTGTCGTTGTTGTTGGTTTTATTGTCTGTTTGCTGTCTTCGTCTGTTGGTTGTTTGACATCAATGTTCCATGTCAAACGAAAATTTTGAGGTGCACCATCGATGAAGACATGACATGCAAATGAAGAACAGCTCTTTATATGTGTAAAAGTTTTTTAAGTACAGCAACAACAACAAATGTTGTATGTAATATGTTGTAAATGTCAGATATATGTATAACACAAGTTAGTATCAAATATCCAGAATATTCCCCTATCTAGAAAAATTTCAGTATTTGGACTTACCTCCTCCACCTGGTCTACCTTAATGCCTTAGGGTTGGGGGAGGAAAAAAATTATCAATATTTTCTCCTTGGTCCCAAATCAATTAATTTCCCTTTAATTAAACAAAATACCTTAAATAATTATTTTATTGGCCGCACCTAATACCATTAAGGCCTGCCAAAAACATTCAGCGAAGTAACAATTTTTCTATTGGGAATTTATTTGTTTCCGCTGAACTTAAAAAACGGACTTTTTTCCTTTTGGTCCTGTCGTTTTTTATTTAAATTTTCATTAATCTGCCATTTAAACGATTTATAAAAACATTTTATTATTTGCTACATTTTTGTGTTGCAATTTTTTATAAGCCCCCGATTGAAGTGTATGGGTTCTGAGAAGCTCCCTCAGACATTTTAATTATGTTCTCTCCCCTGCTGCGACATTTATTTATTTTTTTTTTTTTTTTGCCTGCTTCAAATGAGAACAGAATAACCATTTATCCTGCAATTCCAATTAAAAAATTTAAGGAGTGGGGGGATATGGCTGTGAAATTCGAACGAAAATTAATGGCAATTGATATTTGAATTTTTTTTCAACCTTTTTTGGTGAAATTCAATAAATTTAATGTTTCAGATAATTAAAAAAAAATATATAAAAAAAATCATAGGACCACAGGCCGCTATTTTTTTATAAACAAAAAAAAATTGCAGGCCCCCTATTTTTTTTTTTTTTTTTTAAAGAAAAAAGTGCAGGCCCTCCTTTTTTCTATACAAAATGTTTATATTCAAAGTATTAAAAAAATGTACACATAGAAACCAGTGAGTGGACGGGGCCGACCATGTAATACCCTACACAGCTTCCACGAAAATATATCTTTCTGTGGCTCTATATTCTGAGCTTGGGTAGCATTTCGCGATATTTACAACCTCTTGACCGTCTAGAGGTAAAAAAAATATTACTAATATTCAATCCAGCCCTTCTAATTACTTGTCCAGATTCCCTTCACAGTGGGCTGTGTTGTGATCGACTCGAAAAAAAAACACAAAAAATTAAGTTTTCGGTCCACTTCATCCCCATATTATTATCTGATTATCGTCGAAAATTATAGGCGTTGTCTTGACCATATCTGAATTCTCATGGAAATGTTCAAAGCGATCAGATTTTTTTAAAAAATAGCTCTTTTTCCATAGAAAAAAATCATAGAACGCCAGTCAGAAGAGTTTTTTTCTATCGAAAAAAATCAGAGCTGGTCCAATTCATCCCCTAAATATTAACCGATATTTAACAAAAACAATAGAGGTCTTCATTGGTTAGAACCCATCCTACATGCAAAATTTCGTGAAGATTGGTCCATAACTGTGGCCTGTATCGTGTTTACAAATTATAATGGACAGACGGACACACATGTCTAGATCGACTCAGATAGTCGAGATATGACAATCGGTATACTTAAAGGTGGGTCTAGGACCAATCTTTCGCGGCGTTACAAACTTTTGTGGCTGCACAAAGCTATAATACCCTGACAACATAGTTGTGTAGGGTATAAAAAAATCGGAACCCCAGTTCTGATTTTTTGAAAAAATAGATCTTTTTCCAAAGAAAAAAATTTATGGAACGCCAGTCTTATTTTTTTCTATGTATGTGCACATATTTTTCTGTAACTGCAACTGGATAAATAGTTGTAGATAGATGCATGATTAAATACAGACATATAATATCATGTAACACACAGATATACAATACACACACAGACACATACATAAAAACATACGACATAACATGGTGATAAATTCAGTTAACGAAAATCTTCAATATCCTCGGTATGAGCAACAATGTAGGGATATTTAAAATATTGAAAAAAATGTAATATAGAAAAAAATTCTGAACTCCAGTTCTGATTTTTTTTCTGTACAAAAATTCTATAGAAAAAAATAAGAACTGAGGTTCCGATTTTTTTCTATGTGTATTTATTTATAGAAGAAAATTTGCAGGTCCTGTTTTTTTCTATACTAAATTTTTCTATTCAAAATATTAAAAAAAAATTTACATATAGGAAAAAAAATTCGGAACCTCACTTCAGATTTTTTTTAAAAAAAAAATAGCTCTTTTTCCATAGAAAAAATTCATAGAACGAAAAAAATTAGAACTGGAGTTCCGAATTTTTTTTCTACAGAAAGAATCAGAACTGGAGTTCCGAATTTTTTTGTACAGAAAAAAAATCAGAACTGGAGTTCAGAATTTTTTTTCTATATTACATTTTTTTCAATATTTTAAATATCCCTACATTGTTGCTCATACCGAGGATATTGAAGATTTTCGTTAACTGAATTTATCACCATGTTATGTCGTATGTTTTTATGTATGTGTCTGTGTGTGTATTGTATATCTGTGTGTTACATGATATTATATGTCTGTATTTAATCATGCATCTATCTACAACTATTTATCCAGTTGCAGTTACAGAAAAATATGTGCACATACAAACAAACACATTCTGATACATTTACACTCAATGCATCAGCATACAAACAAAACAACAGCAACAACACACGAAGAATTTTGCAATCATTAAATTATAAAATTTGATACATGATTACATAAATATGAATTATGGAGGGGAAAAAATGGAAAATAAATATGTATGAAATATTATTATTATTTATAGATTGCATTTCCATGTTGATATCTTTCATTTCGATCAGGGAAAATTTTAAAAAATGAAAATAAATGTCAAATCAATGGAATAACCATGAAGTCGGACAGACAGATAGCCACACCACCACCACCCGGCCGACCATCCAACCATTTTATAATTCATTCAGTCATAACAGAAATATTTATTTTAAATAAATGACAAGCTCAATTTGCCAATGAAGTCAGATGCCACTCAACAACAGCAGTCGTAGCGGTAGCGATGGAAACAGCACTCCTTGAATTGTTTGATAATTTAATTAAATTTAAATCTATTTGATCAACAATAACAACAAACGGATTTTATTTAAAAATATTTTTCTAATTTTAAATTATTTTAGAGAGCAGAGCGGGTCTAAAAATCCACGCCTTATTACAGGTCGATAAAAAATATTCTTTAAAAAATTCCACGCCTTCTTGCAGGTCGATAAAAAATATTCTTTAAAAAAATCCACGCCTTATTGCAGGTCGGTAAAAAATGCTCCTTAAAAAATCCACGCCTTCTTGCAGGTCGATAAAAAATATTCTTTAAAAAAATCCACGCCTTCTTGCAGGTCGACAAAAAAATATTATTTAAAACACATCCACGCCTTATTGCAGGTCGATAAAAAATATTCTTTAAAAATCCACGCCTTTTAGAACCTTAGATCCTAATATTTTTCTATAGAAAAAAATTCACGGAACCCTAGTTCCCGATTTTTTTCCTATAGAAAAAAATTCACGGAATCCTAGTTCCCGATTTTTTTCCTATAGAAAAAATTCACGGAACCCTAGTTCCCGATTTTTTTCCTATAGAAAAAAATTCACGGAACCCTAGTTCCCGACTTTTTTTCCTATAGAAAAAAATTCACGGAACCCTAGTTCCCGACTTTTTTTCTATAGAAAAAATTCACGGAACCCTAGTTCCCGATTTTTTCCTATAGAAAAAAAGTTTACAAAGCTTCAAAAATATTAAACAGTCCATCTCTTCAATCCTACACCACCTAACATTTCCTTTCATTTTCCACCACACTTTCCCTTTTCAATATTTTCGAATTCCCCCCCTATGCATAGCTGGGTGTGGTGGTGGGTGGGTGTTCAGCATTTCCATGGCTGTTGGCAATTTAAGAAAATCTGTCATTTATCATATTTCCGGAACATATGTGTGGGAGTTTTGTTAGAATGAATGAATGTCTCTCCTGCTCCATCCCGCCCCTTGCTTTGTGTCCTCTGCATTTGTGTATTACTGTAATCGCAAACAAATAGCTTGGAATATGTTCGGAATGCGTTGAGTAAACCATATGTCATATTATCTTTGTGGCTAAAAACAGCAGAAGCAGCAATCGCAGCAACAGAACAAAAAATCCGTTTTCTACTACAACTTTTATGAAGCTGTGGTTTTTTAAACAGCCAGACGAACGAATGAAAGAACGACCAAACAGACAGACTGACATTCAGTTAGATTGTCAGACTTGGACAAACATATGAATGCTGGGTTATCATCATCGAGCTACTAGGGAATTTATAAAGCGAGCTGAACGAACGAACACCGCGCAGTTCCATAAATTTTGCATTTAAAGGTGTCAAATGTGATTTTCTCGCGGGTTTACATGAATGCCAGACCGGTGTGGATGCGAATGATGATGATGATGACGATGACAACGGCGACAATCCTGACAATGATGATTCATATTTTCTCGATATAGGGATAAGGGAAAGAAATGTTGCGACCGAAAAAAAAACACGCGGGAAATGAATGAATGTCAGAGTGACAGCAAATGTATGAATAAATGATGGAATAGTTGGTTGGTTGTTTGGTTGCCGGGCGGAAGGGAAATGATGGCTGAATGCAGGACTGGTTGCTTTGGTAGTTCACCGGGTTATCTGTGTAAATAGATAAATGGTAGTTTTCGTAATTTTACTATGACAACATATGGGGCGGTTGTAAATTTTACAATCGGAACTAGGTTCCGACGAATTTTTTTCTATGGAAAAAAATCGGAACTAGGGTCCGACGAATTTTTTTCTATAGAAAAAAATCGGAACTAGGGTCCGACGAATTTTTTTCTATAGAAAAAAATCGGAACTAGGGTCCGACGAATTTTTTCTATAGAAAAAATATCGGAACTAGGGTCCGACGAATTTTTTTCTATAGAAAAAATATCGGAACTAGGGTCCGACGAATTTTTTTCTATAGAAAAAATATCGGAACTAGGGTCCGACGAATTTTTTTCTATAGAAAAAATATCGGAACTAGGGTCCGACGAATTTTTTTCTTCAGAAAAAATATCGGAACTAGGGTCCGACGAATTTTTTTCTTCAGAAAAAATATCGGAACTAGGGTCCGACGAATTTTTTTCTATAGAAAAAATATCGGAACTAGGGTCCGACGATTTTTTTCTATAGAAAAAAATATCGGAACTAGGGTCCGACGATTTTTTTTCTATAGAAAAAATATCGGAACTAGGGTCCGACGATTTTTTTTCTATAGAAAAAATATCGGAACTAGGGTCCGACGATTTTTTTTCTATAGAAAAAATATCGGAACTAGGGTCCGACGAATTTTTTTCTATAGAAAAAATATCGGAACTAGGGTCCGACAAATTTTTTCTAGATATAGAAAAACTCCGAAAATCCGACGAAATTGTTTTCTTTAGAAAAAATGGCTGCTAGGGCCTGACATATTTTCATTCTCATTTTTTGCAACAAATTGCTTTCCTATTAGTCCATCCATATTAGATCTTAATATCCCTTGCAAATTCCATAAAGGCGACACTTCCTTTCATCTAAACTGATTATTATTATTTTTATGATTATTTGGCGTTGGCCTTAATGCCTTAAAGCAAGTCACGTGCATTCTCCGGATTTTTTCCCCGCACTTATTCGTTTCACACAATGACAAATAATTTCATTTGCTGTTTCCCACTTCTTCTTCTTCGCCGTTTTTTGCTTCATCGGTTTGCTGATGCACGTTCACGATGATATGGCGGCGCAACAACCGCACATTGTCACCCGAGCATAGATTTATTTTACCAAAGGCACTGTGAAAAGCCAAGCAGCATCAGAAGAGGGATAGCGGAGCGAGGATGCTGTTGCAAGGAACATTGATTTTAATGAGCATAATAAGAAAGTCAAAAGGATTTAATATAATTTTTATGACCAGCAACACTGGAGGGTACACCATGGGTGATGACTCCAAAAGGAACACAGATGCTGCTTGGATTCTTAGCATATGGCGAAGTGTCTTTAATAATTTATGTAGCTGTTTTGCAAGGGGTGGATGGGGAGGTAGGAGAAAATAAAGAGGCTACAATTTTTGTGAAATTAATGCAATTAAAGGAAATGCAGGACTTAATATTTGAGAAATTTTAGAGAATTTTAGAGAAATTCTCAGATCCCTAGGATTTTTTTTTTCTACAAAAAAAAATCGGAACTAGGGTTCTGCGAATTTTTTTCTATAGAACAATTTTTTTTCAGTAGAAACCAGTAAGGAAAGTAGTAAAGTCGGACGGGGCCGACTATATGATACGATTCACCACTATGGGTATATTAAACAGGACTATTAGCAGGAAATTGGATGAAATAAAATATGTGATATTTATCTAAATGTGAATCTACCTAGATCTATCCATAAAGTATGTAAATCGACTTCAAACAAATATAAATAGGTCATCCGTTGGGCTATCACTGTACTTCTAGAAAACGCAACTATATTATGTTATGCTCAATTTTGTACGATGTGCAAACTTTGATGTCAATCTGTCTAACATGAGGAGTTTGATGCCCAATTTACTTGAAATCGGACGAAAATATATATGGTGCGTCAATTACTTAAAGTCAATCTATAACAAAAGGGGCTATATCTATCTAAATCTAGACCGATTTTCACGAAACTTGGCAGACATCATTCTAGACCTAAATGATTACGCTGTACCAAATTTCGTGCAAATCGAAGGATATATAGGGACTTTGGTGCACCATTTACATGAAATCGGACGAAACAATATATGGGAGCTATATCTAAATCTGGACCGATTTTCTCGAAACTTGGCAGACATCACTCTAGTCTTAATTCAGTGCTTTATGTCAAATTTCGTGCAAATCAAAAGATATATAGGGACTTTGGGGCACCATTTACATGAAATCGGACGAAACTATATATGGGAGCTATATCTAAATCTGGACCGATTTTTACGAAACTTGGCAGACATCATTCTAGACTTAAATGACTAGGCTGTACCAAATTTCGTGCAAATGGAATGATATATAGGGACCGTTTACATTAAATCGGTTAAATATATATATGGGAGCTATATCTAAATCTGAACCGATTTTTCCCAATTTCAATAGTGTTCGTCCTTGGGCCGAATAAGTGACCTATGCCAAATTTCATCCAATTCGGATCATAAAAGCGACCTGTACTTTGTTTACAATTTAACATGGACAGACGGACGGACGGACATGCATAAATCGACTTAGAAAGTGATTCTATGTATATTCTCAAAAGGAACCATGGGTCTATCTCGATTATTTTTGCCTGTTACAAACATATGCACAAAGACATAATACCCTGTACCACAGTGTGGTGAAGGGTATAAAAAATCGGAACAAGGGTTCTGCGAATTTTTTTCTATAGAACAATTTTTTTTTTCAATAGAAAAAAATCTGAACTAAGGTTCTGAAATTTTGTTCTATGAAAAAACAATGCCGAACTATGGTCCGACGAATTTTTTCCTATAGAAAAAAAATCGGAACTAGGGTCCGACGAAAATCGAAACTATTGTCCGACGATTTTTTTTCTTTAGAAATAAATGTCGAACTAGGGTCCGACGATTTTTTTTCTATAGAAAAAAATGCAGAAAAAGGGTCCGACGAATTTTTTTCTATAGAAAAAAAAATGTCGAACTATGGTCCGACGAATTTTTTTCTATAGAAAAACAATGTCGGACGAATTTTTTTCTATAGGAAAAAAAAATAGAACCAGGTTTCCATTATTATTATACCCTACACAACTATGTTGTCAGGGTATTATAGCTTTGTGCAGCCCCAAGAGTGATCTAGACATGTGTGTCCATCCATTATAATTTGTAAACACGATACAGGCCACAGTTATGGACCTATCTTCACGAAATTTTGCATGTAGGATGAGTTCTGGCCAATGAAGACCCCTATTGTTTATGGTAAAGATCGGTTAATATTTAGGGGATGAAATGGACCAAATACTTAATTTTTATCGGTTTTTCTGGTCGCTCCAGAGGACGCAATAATGGCCCGAACATCGTGAAATTTTGCAAGAATAACCGTGCCTGTTTTGACAAAGATCGGTCATTATTTAGCGGGTCAAATGGACTCTGACTTTTGTGTGAATAATTAAAAAAATTGAATTCTATGGCTTATATATTTACTCCTGAAGGATATAGACCCGATAGACCCTTTGATAGTATATCGAAGAGGAGTGGTTGACCTTTAAATTGATACCAATTACATCGTCGTATGCGCTCGGCTGTGGGAGTTACACTTAAATATTTACAGGTACTTACGTATTTAGATATTATTTAGTAACCCATTACCACATTAGAGGGCGGAAATATAGCGCTGATCGCTTTGAAATTTTCGGTGAAGTTCCAATTATGGTCAAGGACAAAGCCTATAATTTTCTGTGATGATCAGAATAAAAATTTGGGTTGAAGTGGACCGAAAACTTAATTTCTTTGTATGTTGTCTAGTCGAATATAACCCGAACATCACAACTCAACCCACCGTGAGGAGAATCTGGACAAGTAATTTGAATGGCTGTACTGAATATTAGTAATATTTCAGTGTAATGTAGAGGTGCTGTTGACCTCTAATCTAATCACGAAATATTGCCCATGCTCGGAATAAACATCCACAGAAAGTTAGAGTTCCGGGGTAGTTGTGTAGGGTATCGTATGGTCGGTCCCGTCCGACTGTACTGCTCCGCTCACTGGTTTTTTCTTTTATTTGAAGAAAAAAATAGCATCCACCCATTATATCTGTTTGTGGTTTTTCTACCATTTTGTGGTTACACCCTTATTGGCCACTCAATGCATTCCTTAACAATTCATTGTTCTTTATTCTTCTTCTTGTTGTTGAACATCGTCTACTTGTGCATTTTGATTTGATTATTTTTCCATTATATTGCCTTTCAAATACTCAAGAGTCTGTATTTAATTGAATTTAAAAACATATTTATTTTCTTTGTGGTTTAATGCTATTTTTTCTCTGCTTCTTCTTCTTCTTTTCATTGCAGATTCGTAATTTTTTGTGTCGGAAAGGGGATTTGCATTTGTGCAATCGAAGGAATTTAAATCGATTTTCTTATTGGAATTTTATTCAAATTCTAGGTAATTGTTATCTGGAAGAGGAACATAGAGAGAAAACAATTTTCAAGGTAAGTAAAAGTTGTCGGAATATTTTCAAAAATAAATAAAAATCGTTGAAAATCTCAGAATAAACCTAAGCCAAGGTTTATGAAGCTTTTATCCCTGGTAAGATTTCACTAAAATACGTAAACTCCACATATTGATTTGTAGTCCAATTTGATCTTCCCTTCTCCCCAATTACTTGAAAAATTAAAGTCCTCCATCGTTTACGTAAATTTAAATCTGCAATAATTTCTAATAAGCAAATCCTTTAAATATCGGTTAACCAATTATTAGCCCCCTCCGGATTTTTCCCTTTTCCACAATTTACCTTACATTTATAATGCATCCGAATGTGTATTCCACGGAGAATAAATCGTATCCTTATGCCAATGGATGCTGTTTGCCTGTACATCTCTGGCAGATGGATAAATAATGGATGATGCCATTTCCACCGTTCGCAAATGGATAGATGAGAAGTGATTTAGGGCGCCAATCGAAAGGTAACATGGTGTAAGACAACAGTGACTGACAGCAATGCAATTGGGAAATGTCTTATCAAACGGAAGGTAAAATGTTGAGGGAAAAAATAAACAAGACACCAGGTCCTCTATTTTTTGGTCTATGGGAAAAATTCAAAAAGCCCAGACGATTTTTCTATAGAAAAAACTATAGAAAAAACTTGGACCACATGGGTCCGGACGAATTTTTTTCTATAGAAAAAACTTGGAACACAAGGGTCCCGGACGAATTTTTTTCTATAGAAAAAACTTGGACCACAAGGGTCCCGACGATTTTTTTCTATAGAAAAAAATGGACCACAAGGGTCCCGACGATTTTTTTCTATAGAAAAAAATGGACCACAAGGGTCCCGACGATTTTTTTCTATAGAAAAAAATGGACCAGAGGTCCCGACGATTTTTTTTTCATAGAAAAAAATTGGACCAAAGGTCCTGCCGATTTTTTTTCTGTAGAAAAAACATGGACCAGAGGCCGCGGACGAATTATTTTCTATGGAAAAACCTTGGATCAGAGGTCCTGGGCGAATTTTTTTTTCTATAGAAAAAAACATGGACCAAGGGCCGGACAGAGGCCAAAAGACCCGGACGAACTTGGCCCAGAGGTTCTATAGAAGAAAAACTTGCTACAGAGGTGCTGACGATTTTTTTCTGTAGAAAAAAACTTGAACCAGAGGTCACAAACGATTTTTTTCTGTAGAAAAAATTATATAGAAAAAATTTGGACCAGGGGTCCTGACGATTTTTTTTCTATAGAAACAACTTGGACCAGAGGATTTTCTTTTTCTATAGAAAAAACTTGGACCAGAGGATTTTCTTTTTCTATAGAAAAAACTTGGACCAGAGGTCCCAAACTATATTTTTATAGAAAAAAGGGCCTGAGGTCCTGAAGAAAAAAAAACCTTTGACCAAAGGTCCTAACGAATTTTGTTCCTGAACTTTCTTTATAGGCACGTGGATCATATATTATGCCAATATCAGACCTATAAAATGTTTCTGCTTTTACAAGTCTTCGAGAGGGTCTCACAGCAATGGAAGTCTTATACAATGTATTCTAGCCATAGAGTCGTTCATCCGATGATCTTCCTAGGTCAGAATAATAGTTATAAAGTATTATGGAACTTGAAGTCTTTGTAAAGACCGTTTAAAATTTTATGACCATTTAGAGTTATCTAATGACCTCCTTCATAGGTAGGACGCATTCTAGAGATCTTTTGAGAAGTTCATCTTCTAGATGCTAACATTGAATATTACGTATTGTTGCCAAACGGGTTTTTATCCTCTGAAAACTTGAGAAGGACCTTTAACATACCGAAAATAAGACGGAACCTTAAGATGAGAGCTTTGTCAAAACTATGGACTCTTTATGATTAATTTGGATTGGAATATGTTGAGGACAGAGATCTTTAACATACCGAAAATCAGGCGAACCTTATGATCGGAGCTATATCAAAAAACATGGTCCTATATTAAAATTTTGGATCGGAAAATGCCCCTAGAACAATCAAAATACCTAAAATCCGGTAGGATATTTATAGGGAATTTGACAAACCATATTGATAGACTAGATAACTTCATGTATATATATATGCATGTTCAATCATGTCCATGGTAACACAAAAAACCTTTTAATATTTCATCCCAAAAAAAGAAACCATCATTATGAGACCTTCAAATAAATGTTGCTGATTTTGAGAACCACCAATTGGCTGTAATGGAATTTGCCACAAATTAATTCGGCATCGAACATCTGCTACAACAACTATGACAAACATATATAACTGGGTTGGCAGCCGCTGGCCGAAATATATCGGGTCAATCAGGTATCGTAGAACCCGCCGCCGTGAGATTGGAAAATATCCGCCTCGAAGTCGTCAGCCACTCTATTCACCACATGAATTGCGGAGATGAGAATGCCGTTGAATGTGCAGGTCGAGGGGCTTACAATTCCGAACACCAACTACCCCAAAATACTCGGGGTCACATTCGACAGCATGTTCGAATCGTTCGCGCAAACCACAGCTATCTGCGATGAGCTGAAAAGTAGGAACAAGGTCCTCAAGTCGCTTGCCGGCAGCACTTGGGGCGCAAATAAGGAAACCTTGTTGACCTCTTACAAAGCGATAGGTCGGTCTGTGGCTAGCTATGCGGTTCCAGTGTGGTCTGCGAATTCCAGTGATACGCAGACCTGTCAGAATGCCACCCTGAGAACAGTGACAGGGACCATGACATCAGTGGACCATCTTCAGCATAGCAATATGCTTTCGTTGCAGTACCTGCTCGGGTGTTTCAGGGACGATCATCCCAACCATCATATGGTGGATAGGACTCCCACGCCCAGGCGTGTCAGGAAGGATCTGCATGATCTAGACAGAGAGGTCCAACGATACAAAAGGGAGCCTCTACATCAAGTTGTCTATCGAGCAGGTCTGAATGGCATTCATACAGATGCAGTAGCCGCAGCGCTGAACTGTTACAAAGTGAATGCCGTCCTCGGAGCTCACCCCCCACCCAGACAAACCAGAGTAGTTTTGCCCCAGTTACGTTCTGGATGGTGCAGTCGGCTCAATTCTTATTGGGCACGGATTGATTACCAGGAGCAGGATGTCTACCCAGCATGTGGTACAGGCCCTCATACCACACTGCACTTATTCAATTGCCCAGCCAAACCTACTCACCTCACTCCGGAAAATCTTTGGTTACAGCCAATGGAGGTAGCAGCATTTCTAAATCTGGAGACAGAACTGGAGGAAACTTAACAGGAAATATACAATTCATATAAACTGCTACAACAACAACAATTACACAAAAATTAAAGTAAAAGAAAAAGATTATCAACATGTAGGCAAAAAAAGTTTATCACCCATTTTGCACTCATACACCTACATACACCCATCCTGCCGCACAAGGGATCGGTTTGCGTTCCTCACACTCACACAGCGAAAAAAAAGTAATTATCCCAATTTTTTTTTATTTCGGACAAGCACAAATGAAGGAAAACAATGAAATGACAAATCCTTTTCATTGGAAGAGAGATTGGACTTCGTGGTCCATTAAAATATATTTTTGGGTAGGAACATATATTTTTAAAAAGTAGAACAGAGTCGGCAGCATAGATTCCAACTTCAATGTGTGGCACACACAATTTGTCATAACAATGAAATGATATTTATTGTATAAATGTGTTAAAATTGTGATTTCATTTCCCACAGCCCAATTTGGCCCTAACCTAAAATTTTCCGATTCTGAATGAAGTAAATAATCCAAAATTCCATAACCTTATTATAGGGTGTCCTCATATCCGAAAAAAATATTTGTTATTTTATAATTTTTCGCTTGATATAACATATGTACTCCACTTTTTGCCTCATGTCACCCCTTATCATGAGAGGGTGTTGGAGAGGTCCACTGTTCGTATATTATCAACATTTTAGCTGGCAACATACAAAACCAAAGAACACACACTCGTTTGCCATCAACCGGAAAATACCATTTGGTTAGCAAAAAAAAAAGAGGTAACCGCACCCAAAAAGTACCCGCAGAATTTGTCCACAAAATGTTCACCCACAGATATGACAGTCAACCAGTCATTCATTACATCAATTTATGTTTTGGCAAAAAAAATGAAAAACTAAATGCAGATGATAACGAATTATTCGTAAGGTTTCGGTTTTGTTGGATAACTAACTGCAGAACAACTGACAATCGAACGAAATAAAAACGAAGTAAAAGTAAAAATTATATATGGAAGCTATGCTATATCTATATCTGAACCGATTTCAAGGAAACTTATCAGAGATTAATTTATATTAACTTCAGTACGTTGTGTCAATCGGTCTAGCTATGGATCGTTAGTGTACCATTTACTTAAAATCGGACGGAAATATATATAGAGGTGTATGTAAATCTGAACCGATTTTCATTTAAATCAGTACGCTATCCCAAAATCGAAAGATATATGGGGACTTTGGTGCACCATTCACCTAAAATCGGACGAAAATATATATGGGAGCTATATCTTAATCTGAACCGATTTCCACGAAACTTTGCACACGTCTTTCTAGACTTAATTCAGTACGCTATGCCAAAATTCGTGTAAATCGAAAGATTTTCAGGGACTTTGGTGCTCCATTTACCAAAAATCGGGCGAAACTATATATAGGAGCTATATCTAAATCTAAACCGATTTTCACGAAACTTAACACACCATTTTAGACTTAATTCAGTACGCTATGTCAAAATTCGTGGAAATCGAAAGATTTTCAGGGACTTTGGTTCTCCATTTACCAAAAATCGGGCGAAACTATATATGGGAGCTATATCTAAATCTGAATCGATTTTCACGAAACTTAGCACACATCATTTTAGACTTAATTCAGTGCGCTATGCCAAAATTCGAATGATTTTCAGGGACTAAAGTCCATAAATCGGACAAAAATATATATGGGAGCTATATCTAAATGTGAACCGATTTTCCCAATTTCAATAGGGCTCGTCCTTGGGCCAAATAAATGAGATGTGCCAAATTTCAGCCAAATCGGATTATAAATGCGACCTGTACTTTGTTTACAATTTAACATCAACAGACGGGCGGACAGACGGACGGACGGACATGCATAAATCGACTCAGAAAGTGATTCTATGCATATTCTCAAAAGGAACCATGGGTCTATCTCGATTCCTTTTGCCTGTTACAAACATTTGCACAAAGACATAATACCCTGTACCACAGTGTGGTGAAGGGTATAAAAATAGTAGACGATCAGTTCATTGTGTTATTGGGTACCAAATTTCTCCGCTAAAAATTCTAAATATAGGACCACTTTTTTCAGGTAGCCCCCATATAACGGTACCTCCCAATTTTCAGTTGCTGGGAGGTTTTGATCCTATTTTTGGACCGAATTGGCTGTAATTTAGTACTTTGAGTTCTTATTGGGTAGCAAATCTCTCCACTAAAAATTATCAAATATAGATCCACTTTTTCTGGTAGCCCACATATAAGGGTTCCCCCAAATTTTCGATATTTTGGGGTTCTTGAGCGCGTTTTTCAACTGAATTCTCTAATCTAATTGTACATTGAGTTCTTATTGGGTAGTAAATATCTCCACTAAAATTTATAAATATAGGTCCACTTTTTGTGGTAGCCCCCACATAAAAGTACCAACCAATTTTCAGTATTTTAGCGCTTTCGACCTCATTTTTGGACCGAATTGGCAGTAATTTGAGGTGCCGAATTTCAATTCCCCACAGTATTGAATATTTTGGGGTTCTTGAGCGCGTTATTCATTCGAATTCTCTGTAATTTGGTTTTCTTTGGTCGTATATGTTATCAAATCTCCATCCGAAAAAATAATATTCGCTTAGGTGTAGTCCCGCTATAACCCCTTCTTTATATTAAAATATTCATCAGATTTTTTCCACGTTTTGGATTTGGTTCTAAGACTCTGTTGTAATAATTTTACCTGCGGAAGATATCGAGTTAAAAAAGTAGAACGTAAGGTCCGAGAATGAACCATAGCCCCCATATAAGGTATCATTATGTACCGATATGCGGTATTTTTATTATTTGTAAATTGTTAGATTAGAAATTGAGCTATATCAGTCCAGGAACGACGTACTCATACCCATTTTTTCTGCAATGAGAATTTTCATATTGAACCAGGCGGTTCTACCCAACCCCCCCAAAATAAAACCAGGTTAGGTTGGTGATGGCCTCATAAAACTGTACTCCCTCAAAGTTGCAGTATTTTGGGGATGTTCCATCCTACCATGCGTCGCCAATATCGGTACACTTTTTAGGTGTTTTGAGGTCTTTCCTCGAGGAAAAAAAATAGTCGACCTTAGCTACTAATAAAATTAGGATGCGCACCTTTTTGCTTTTCTGGAAATGTAGGACCTCTTACCTGCAGAAGATGTTAAAAAGGCCTTCTTCAAATTGAAATTCAGAAACTCTTCTGGCTTCAGACGATTTCTAGCTATATGAAGCTCCGTTTACAAAAGAATTAAATTTTACAGCTGGAACTCATTCTGCAGGTCTTCCTTGGCTAGAACATCCCTCTTTGGTATGTAGTCGGTCTTCTATAACTACAATCCCTTCTATCTATCGCTAGAATATTTTCTGGGAGAGCTCCATTGATAGAAGTCCTTTGGATAATTTTGAAGTCTAGAACACTTTAGGTAGCTTTTCTATAATCGTTTTCAAAACTTCCGCCTATGATCCATGGCTCAAATACGTTCTGGAGGTCTTCAATGTCTGGATGATAGAAGACTTGTGTAAAGGCTAGAACTTCTGCCGTTCCTTCCCCCTGTGATCCATGGCTTAAATACCTTCTGGAGGTCTTCAATGGCTGGATGATAGAAGACTTGTGTAAAGGCTAGAACTTCTGCCGTTCAGAGAAGTTACCATCCATAGGTTCGGGAATTCTGATGACCATCTAAAGCTAGGAGACATTTTTTCCTATCGTTGGAAGATATTCTGAAGTCCTTTGGATAATTTCTAAGTCTAGAAGACTTTAGACAGATTTTCTATAGATAGATGATTATTTTAGGCCTTCTAAAGAAATTTTTTTTCAGACCTTCCCATGATCCATGGCCGATCCATGGCTCAAATACCCTTCGGAGGTCTTCAATGGCTAGTATATAAAATACTTGTAAAGGCTAAAAGCTTTTGGAGGACTAATATTAATAGACTTATCGAAATATATATAGCGACTTTGATACACCATTTACCTTAAATCGGAAGAAAATATATATGTGAGCTATATCTAAATCTGAACCGATTTCCAGGAAACTTAACACCCATCATTCTAGAACAAATTCAGTACGCTGTACCAAATTTCGTTCAAATCGAAAGATATATAAGGACTTTGGGTCACCATTTACATAAAATCGGACGAAAATATATATGGGAGCTATATCTAAATTTGGTCCGAATTTCACGAAACTTGGTAGACATCATTCTAAGCTCAATTCAGTATATTGTACCAAATTTTGTGCAAATCGACAGATATATAGGGTCTTTAGTGCACCATTTACCTAAAATCGGAGGAAACTATATATGGGAGCTATATCTAAATCTGAACCGATTTTCAAGAAACTTGGCACACATCATTCTAGGCCTAATTCAGTACGTTATGCCAAATTTCGTGCAAATCGAAAGATATTTAAGAACTTTGGTGCACCATTTACCTAAAATCGGACGAAAATATGTATGGGAGCTATATCTATCTGAACCGATTTTTCCCAATTTCAATAGGGTTCGTCCTTGGGCCAAATAAATGACCTATGCCAAATTTCATCCAATTCGGATCATAAATGCGACCTGTACTTTGTTTACAATTTAACATGGACAGACGGACGGACGGACAGACGGACAGACGGACATGCGTAAATCGATTCAGAAAGTGATTCTATGCATATTCTCAAAAGGAACCATGTTTCTATCTCGTTTCCTTTTGCCTGTTACAAACATATGCACAAAGACATAATACCCTGTACCACAGTGTGGTGAGGGTATAAAAATCCTATGATGCCAAATTTCTTTAGAAAAAATCATCAAAACCTCTCTTCTAAGTTTTTTCTATAAATCTTGAAAAATCTGCTCTATATTTTCTTCCATAGGAAAAAACCCAACCGGAACCATTTCTTAACATTCTGTAGGCTCTGGGTTCTTTCCAATGGTCGTCGATAGTTGTAAAATATTCTGGAGTCTAGGAGACCTTCTGATTTATTTAATAGCTGTAGATATTCTAAAGCTAAAATACCTTCTCGATGTCTTCTATACCTAGAAGATGATATGAGGTTATTCCTTATGGTATTCTATCACTTAAAGCTAATCTACAGGTTTTATTCTATCGACCATCTGCGCCCATCTGGAGGACTTCTATGCCCAGAAGTCCTTCTGCATGTTTTCTAACCATAAATGTCTTCTATAGTTATATGACCCTACAGTTATAAGACCCTCTCGAAGTTTTGTAATGGTAAGGAACGTTATCGAGATCTCATACTGGTAGAAGACCTCTTGCACATTCCTTAGAGCTAGCTTCCAAAAAATCCTTCTGATATTCGGTTCAGGGTATTTTTTCAATAGGTTCGGATTTTTTACTTTTGAGATCCAATTTGGATATTTCCATGTATCTCCAAATGAAAGCATTATTCTTATACGAATTATTTTCCATTTTTATAGGAAATAATCGATCTGACCAGATTGTTTCTATAAAAAAAGCTTCCAAAAAATCTTTCTAATATTCGGTTCAGGGTATTTTTCATTAGGTTCGGATTTTTTTTACTTTTGAGATCCAATTGGGATATTTCCATTTATCTCCAAATGAAAACCCTATTCTTATAAGAATTATTTTCCATATTTTTTTATAGGAAATAGTCGTTATGACCTCTGGTCCATGATTTTTTCTATAAAAAAATCGTCCGTGTCTTTGGTCCCATGGTTTTCCTATAGAAGAAAAAATCCTTCGTCTCCTTGTCCCCTGTCATTTCTAGAGAATATTTCCAATTTGTTAACAGGATGCCACCAACAATCTCATAACCAAAAACACATGTTAGTGACGACTTTCAACCCTTCACGGATTCCTCCCCATCCCTGCATCATCGAATCCCATCTAAATAAATTATAGGTTACCAAATCTCAGCCTCTTAAGCCTCATAATTGCTATCACAATGATGACTTCCTCCATCACACATCATAACATTTGTACAAGTGTGTGTGTGTGTGTGCGTTGGGAACTGCATAGATTTATATACCTGTCTCTGTGTGTACTGATGCGTTAGTGTGTTCACTATCTGTCTATAATTAAGTGAACAGGATAATAAGGATAAAATCCTTGCAACAACAAAAATCACATAATTATCATTCACATGTCGAGAGAGGACATAAGGATGATGCTGATGTTGATGACGAGCGGGTGAGCGGGAGGGCGTCCTGTGATTTATTAGCTGCTGATGTTGAACATGCTTTTGGTGGATTATATATTAACCTAATTTCTAGTATTTAGCATCATAATATTTATTGGGTTTGGATTGAGGATGGAGGGGGGTGGGAAAGGTAGGAGAGGTTGTTGCTCACACTTTATATTGCCTGCGGCTATAAAAATAAAAATATAAACTGATGAGGATTATTAAAATAACATACGCTCATATCCTAGTACGTAATAGAATAACTGGCAGATCGGGACCTCTCCATTACTGACTTTTCAAGTATTATGGGGGCTTTTCATAAATCGAATAAAGAATAAATCTATATTTGAAAGATCTTCTAGACTTAGAAAAAAATAACCTTCTTCCTCTATTGTTAGACCCTGACCTGGAGAATTTCTGTTGTAGTTTAATCGCTTTCTAAAATCTTCTATGATTTCAATGATCCTCTACAGGTCTTCTGTAGGTAGGTTGAAGGCCTTCCACATCTAGGAGACATTCTGCAAATATATATTTGAACGATATTCTTGAGATAGTAGATCTTTTGAAAATCGTCTGTACCCAGTAGACATTTTAAGGATCTTCTGTAGTCTGAAGACTTTCTAAAGCTTGGATACATCCTGGAGGTCGAAGGCCTTCCACATCTAGGAGGCCTTCCACATCTAGGAGAAATTTTGCAGGTCTTTTTTGAAAGATATTCTTGAGATAGTAGATCTTTTAAAAATCGTCTGTACCCAGTAGACCTTTTAAGGATCTTCTGTAGTCTGAAGTCTTTCTAAAGCTAGGATACATCCAGGAGGTCTTCTAGTGTTAGGCGCCATTCAAATGGTTTTCTAGAATTTTGGAAGATATTCTAGAGATCTTCTGTACCTAGTAGAACTTCTGAGGATTCTTATGTAGATTGAAGACCTACTAAAGTTAGAAATCATGCTAGATGTATTATAGAGGTAGTCACCCTTCTGATGGTTTTCTATAGTTGGAAGTTGCCCGATGGTCATTCTGTGGTTCTTGTAGACTCAAGACTTCTAAAGGCACTGGTCTAATGGTTTTCTATATTTTTTTAAAATATATTCTTGAGTTCTTCTGTACCTAGTAAAACTTCTAGAAATCTTTTGTAGTTTGAAGAAATGTCAAAGATTGAAGACATCCTGGAGGTCTTCTAGATCTAGGCAAACTTATGATGGTTTTCCCTAGTTGGAAGATTTTCTGTAGATCTTCAGTATGTAGTAGTTCTTTTCAGGTTCTTCTGTAGGTTGAATACCTTCTTAAGCTGGCGGATATTCTAATTGGAAGATATTCTGAGAGGTTTGTGTACCTTCTAAAGAATCCTGAAGTTAGTAGCCCTTTCGTAGAAAAAATACCTTCTCGATGTCTTCTAAGCTGAAGACCTTCCAAAGATATGAGTCAGGCTTGAAGTCTTCTAGAGATAGGCAAAGTTATCATGGTTTTCTATAGTTGGATGATAATCTGGAGTTCTTTTGTACCCAGTATATCTTCGGGAGATCTTCTATGTCCTGTAGATATTCTGAGGTTATTCTGTAGCCTGAAGACTTCTAAAGCTAGGTGGCATCCTGGTGGTCTTCTAGAGCTAGTCACCCTTCTGATGGTTTTCGATTCCTTCCTTCTGGAGATGTTCTGTGCCAGAGCTAGGTAATGTTATGATGGTCTTCTATAGTTGGAAGATTTTCAGGAGATCGTCTGTACCTAGTAGACTCTTTAAGGTTCTTTTGTAGGTTGAGGACCTTCTAAAGCTAGAAAACATTCTCGAAGATATTCTAATTGGAAGATATTCTGAGGTGTTTCTGTATCTATTAGACCTTCTAATGGATCCTGAGGTCTTCTTGGGCAATTAGCCCTTTCATAGAAAAAAAACCTTCTCGAGGTCTTCTGTAGCAGGAAATGCCATAAGCATACAAGTCCATCTGGAGGACGTCTGTGTCTAGAAGTCTTCTATAATTACAAGTTAGATATTCTGGAGATCTTACACAGATATCAGTCAAGCCTGAATTCTTCCAGATATAGGCAAAGTTATCATGGTTTTCTATAGTTCGATGATAATCTTCTTTCTTCTCTTGTACCCTGTGTATATTCGGGAGATGTTCTGTGCCCTGTAGAGGTAGCATCCTGGTGGTCTTCTAGAGCTAGTCACCCTTCTGATGGTTTCCGATAGTTGGAAGATATTCTTGAGGTCTTCCCTACCTAGTGGACCTTCTGGAGATGTTCTGTGTCAGAGTTAGATAATGTTATGATGGTCTTCTATGGTTAGAAGATTTTCAGGAGATCGTCTGTACCTAGTAGACCCTTTCAGGTTCTTCTGTAGGTTGAGGACCTTCTAAAGCTAGAAAACATTCTGGAAGATATTATAATTGAAAGATATTCTGAGGTATTTCTGTATTTATTAGACCTTCTAAAGGATCCTGAGGTCTTCTTGGGCAATTAGCCCTTTCATAGAAAAAATACCTTCTCGAGGTCTTCTGTAGCTGGAAATGCCATAAGCATACAAGTCCATCTGGAGGACGTCTGTGTCTAGAAGTCTTCTATAATTACAAGTTCTTCTGCTGCTCTTCTAGACGACCCTCTCTAGTAAGGGTCTGCAGATCTTATTTGGAATATCTTCTGGAGGTCTTCTATACCTAGTAGAACTTCTGAGGATCTTGTGTAGGTTTACAAGTTCTTCTGCTGCTCTTCTAGAGGACCCTCTCTATTGAGGGTCTGCAGATCTTAGTTGGAATATCTTCTGGAGGTCTTCCATACCTAGTAGAACTTTTGAAGTTCTTCTGTAGGTTGAAAACTGGATGATTTCCAGAGCAATCAGCCCTCTAATGCTTTTCTATAATTTAAAGATATTCTGGAGATCTTACACAGATTCTTCTAAAGCGTGCAGACATTCTGGGGGTATTTTTGTTCATGGAATCCTTTTGATGGGGTTCCATAATTGGAAGATATTTTCTTCTTAGGTTAGGATATATTCTGCAGATATCTTAGAAGGCTGCTTACGGTAATTCTATAAACCTTATGGAGAATCTATATTTGTAGCTACAAAAGACATGTAGAGGATAATTTAACCATAGAATACATTTAGAAGGCCTTCAATATAAAGAAAAATCTCAGAAAATATTCTAGCTATAGAAAACCTAGTCCCGATGATATTCGAGCTTTGGAAGACCTCTAAAATGTCTTCACCTAGCCCTAGAAGGCCTTCAGAAGGTCAAGAAGGGCATAATTTTCTTCAAAATGTAGAAACCTAGCCCCGATGGTATTCGACCTATGGAAGATCTCTAAAATGTTAGAAGGGTGCTTCTGGTAATTGTATAAACCTTATAGAGAATCTATATATGTAGCTACAAAAGACTTGTAGAGGATACTTTATCCATAGAATACATTTAGAAGGCCTTCAATCTAAAGAAGAATTTCAGAAAATATTCTAGCTATAGAAAACCTAGTCCCGATGGTATTCGAGCTATGGAAGACTTCTAAAATGTCTTCACCTAGCCCTAGAAGACCTTCAGATGGTCGGGAAAGGCATAATTTTCTTAAAAATGTAGAAAACCTAGCAACGATGGTATTCGCGCTATGGAAGATCTCTAAAATGTTTCGCCTACCTATAGAAAATCTTCAGCTAACTCTAGAAGGCTTTCAAAAGGTATCCTGTCTTTTTTGAATATCTCCATCTGATGGCATTTGCAAATGTTCTAGCCATAGGAGAACCTCAGACTTCTTACAAGACTTCAAGAGAATCCTCTGGAAGAACAACAGAAGTTATCATCGTAACCATAGAAGAGTTCTAGGGACAGATGTCCTTCCGATTGGTTTGTAGGCGCAAAAGAAAAGTTAATTAACCTGCAGAAAAAAAAACTTAGTAATATCTTCTAGGTATAGAAGACCTCTGGAAGAACAGCAGAAGTTATCATCGTAACCATGGGAGAGTTCTAGGGACAGATGTCCTTCCGATTGATTTGCAGAGAATCCTTAAGCCATAGAAGGTTTTTAAAAGTTAATTAACCTGCAGTAATATCTTCTAGGTATAGAATACCTCTGAAGAACATTTTAGAGATCTCCAAAATATCTTCAAATTATAGAAAGCCAATAAAGGGCGGCTATATTT
Organism: Musca vetustissima; assembly: GCF_032173495.1. Taxonomy (NCBI): domain Eukaryota; kingdom Metazoa; phylum Arthropoda; class Insecta; order Diptera; family Muscidae; genus Musca; species Musca vetustissima. The sequence goes on along the minus strand of NW_026882817.1, from coordinate 6,611 downwards.
AGAAGAACTTTTGCTGCATTTTCGGATTTTTATTAAAATAATCTGCATAATCTAAGCCGTCCAAATTTTACATGAATATCATCTATTCCATTCACAGAAATATTTTCCAAAGGAAAACTGTCCTTCCTCCCTTATCTCCCCACTTTATTATTCATCCTAGTTAAGCTACCCAGTGTGTAACCTGACCTAACTTATTTCTTCTTAATTGAAAAATAAGTTTCCATTTCAAATTTCCATTTTTTTTAAATTAATTTACAACAAAAAAGGACCTCTATCTGCCGGTCGGTCTGCCTGTCTAACTGCGGTAACCTACATTTCATTTAAAATCATTTAACTTGGCCCAAAAGTGATGTGATTTATCGTTTTCAATTTGAAATTGTCAACATTTGTTGTTGCTGCTGCTTTGTCTTCTTCTTCTTCTTGAAGACATTTTTGTCATTTCGAAGACAATGTATATACAAACACACCGAGATGCTGACAGGTCAGGACACACTTACTTACACCCACACATGGCAATAAAAATAATTGCTTAAATTACCAAAAATAGTAGTTTTTTTGGTTTGGTCGGAATTTTTGAAGTTCGGAAGTTGGTCTTTCGTCTTTGGAAGACCTTGAAAAAAACTACAGATATTTTTTGAAAATAATTTAAGACCCGATAAGATGGCGATGCTTGGTGGAAGCCCTATGCTCCCAAGAGGAGTTACAGGAAAAAATGTAGGCCTTATATAGGTCCTTTTCTCTACGACTTTTGTAAAAAAATATCACCTGTTGAACTTCTATAGAATAAAGGCCTTCTCGGAAATCTTCTGTACCCATAAATTTATTTAGAGGTCATTTAGAACTGAATGACTTACTGTAGGACCAGGGTTTCTATAGCTAAAATAGCTTTTCTGTAGCCAAAGGACCTTTTTGGGGGCTTTCTTGAACTGGATGCATGCACTGGATCCTAGATGCATTTTATAGCCGAGAAGGCATTCTAGAGGGCTTCTACAGCTATATGACTTTTCGACATTGTTCTGCAGTTTGAAGTCCTTCTAAAAAACCTTTAATAAATAGGAGACCTTCGAGGGTTTCTAGAATACTATTACTAAATTTTTCTGTAGGTTAATTAACTTTTAGAAACCTTCTATGGCTTAAGGATCCTCTGCATAGTTTTCTTTATAGATCTTCTGGGCCTACAAGTCAATCGGAAGCACATCAGTCCCTAGAAGTCTTCTATGGTTACGATAACTGTTCTTCCAGAGGACTCTCTCGAAGTCTTGTAAGTGGTAGAGGACTAAAATGGTGGTAGAAGGCCTTCTGCAGATCTTAGCTTGAACATTTTCTGGAGATCTTCGGTACCTAGTAGACCTTCCGAGGATCTTCTATACGTTAAAGAGATACTAAGGTACGTCTGTAGGTTGAGAATCTTCTTGGAGACATTCTGAAGGTATTTTTGATCATGGAAGGCTTTTGATGGTTTGGAAGTTATTCTGGAGACTTTCCGGGGTTCGTGTGTATGTTGAAAATCTTCTAAAGCTGGGAGATATTCTGGAGGTATTTCTGATCAAGGAACCCTTTTGATGGTTTTCCATAGTTGGAAGATATTCTGGATACCTTCTCTTGGTCTTCTATAACTAGAAAATGTTATGAGGACCATCTGTGGGTTTAATGACTTCTACTTACGGAGAATCTATATTTGTAGCTACAAAAGACTTGTAGAGGATAATTTAGTTATAGAATACATTTAGAAGGCCTTCAATCTAAAGAAGAATCTCAGAAAATATTCTAGCTATAGAAAACCTAGTCCTGATGGTATTTGAGCTATGGAAGACTTCTAAAATGTCTTCACCTAGCCCTAGAAGACCTTCAGAAGGTCAGGAAGGGCATAATTTTCTTCAAAATGTAGAAAACCTAGCCGCGACTCTAGAGGTCTTCGTAGCTAGTAGACCTTCCGAGGTTCTTCTATACATTAAAGACATTCTAAGGTACGTCTGTAGGTTGAGAATCTTCTTGGAGACATTCTGAAGGTATTTTTGATGAAAATCTTCTAAAGCTGGGAGATATTCTGGAGGTATTTCTGATCAAGGAACCCTTTTGATGGTTTTCCATAGTTGGAAGATATTCTGGATACCTTCTCTTGGTCTTCTATAACTAGAAAATGTTATGAGGACCATCTGTGGGTTTATGGACTTCCACTGGTCCTCTATGGCTTAATGATATTTTACAAGATACATTTGGGGGACTTCTGCACCTACAGGACCATCCTCTGCAAGTTTTCAATTTATAATGTTTTTGATGTGAGGATATCTTCTGTAGATATCTTAGGAGGCCGCTTCGAAGTCAGGTAATGGTATAAATCTTATGGAGAATCTATATGTTTAGCTACAAAAGTCTTGTAAAGGAAATTTAGCCATAGAAAACATTTCTAAGGCCTTCAATCGAATGAAGAACATCAGAAAGTCTTCTAGTTATAGAAAACATAGACCCGATGGTACTCTAGCTATGGAAGACCCCCAAAAAGGTTCCCCTATCTATAGGAAATCTTCATCTAGCACTAGAAGACCTTCAGAAGGTCTCCAGTCTTTAGCATATCTCCAGGCTATGAAAATAATATCTTCTGGAAATTTTCTAATAGCAAGAAACGATTTTCTAAACCTCGGACACCTTCTGGAGATCTATTACAAATAAGAGACCTTCTTGGATTTTCTTTTGGAAGACTTATATAGCAAAAAAAGATTCTCTGTATTCATAATACCCTCTGGAGGTCTTCTATAGCTAGAATAGATTATGAAGGTATTACGCAGAAGGTCTTTGAGAGGTTTTCTTTACATAGTAGATCTCCCTTAACTATAAAACAAATCGGAAGCACCTCTAGTCTAAGTTTTTTCTATAGAAAAAATAAAACAAATCCATCTTTAAAAAAGTATCTTAAAAAATATCTTAATAAAATATTTTATTCCAAAAAAATCGTCCGGAACTTTTATAAAAAAATTGTCCACGGTCCCAAGTTCTTTCTCTTCAAAAACTCGTCGGAACCTCTTGTACCTAGTTTTCCATTGCACGGAAAACAAGTCTTTTTCTATAGAATCCTCAAGACCTTTAATCCCAAGATTTCTTCTATAGAAAAAAAAATCGTGCGGGACATTTGGTGCCAAATAATGAAAATCGTTAGGATCTTTGGACCCAGATTTTTTCTATAGGAAAAAATCGTGCGGACAACTGATTTTTGGTCCTTCAGTTTCTAGTTTTTCCTATAAAAATCGTCAGGACCTTTGGTCTCACAGATATTACTTCTGAAGGTCTGAGACACATGTTGACAAATTGTTCGCATTTTGACCCCAATAATTTTCTATTTCGTTCAGGACAACTCTATGGCCATATGAAGTGGGAAAAAAAGGCCATGAGACAAAAATCCATTTAAGTAAATAATAACTCACAACATTGTTTCCCTAAATTTCATTTGTGGTCCTGGTGCAGGACAACTTCTGCTACTTCTTTTTATTTTTCTTGAAGTTGAGATCATTTCAAAATTAAGAAAATAAAAAATATGCATTTCCATACAATTCACCACTTACATTGGTGACCACAAAATATAAATTTTTATTTTTGTAGAAAAATTTCAAGCGGAAGTAAATTTTTCTGAGTTTGGATGTGTGTGTGTGCGTGTGCTTACCCAGAAAACCAAAATGCCAAAATTGCACCAGAAATGGAATATTGACAAACTTTTTTTATTTCTTAATATGAATTCGGATCTAAATAAGGTATTCATCTATAGGGGAGCTGCAGGAGGTCTTCTTCCATAGAAGAGCTGAGGCAGGTCTTCTTCTATAGAGGAGCTGAGAGAGGTATTCTTCTATAGAAGAGCTGAAGGAGGTCTTCTTCTATAGAACAGCTGAAGGAGGTCTTCTTCTATAGAACAGCTGAACGAGGTCTTCTTCTGTAGAAGAGCTGAAGCAGGTCTTCTTCTACAGACGACCTGAAGCAAGTCTTCTTCTATAGAAGACCTGAAGCAGGTCTTCTTTTATAGAATACCCTAAGCAGGCCTTCTTCTATAGAAGAGCTGAAGCAGACCTTCTTCTATAGAAGAGATGAAGCAGGTCTTCTTCTATAGAAGAGCTGAAGCAGGTATTCTTCTATAGAAAAGCTGAAGCAGGTCTTCTTCTATAGAAGAGCTGAAGAAGGTCTTCTTCTATAGAAGAGCTGAAGCAGGTCTTCTTCTATAGAAGAGCTGAAGCAGATCTTTTTCTATAGAGGAGCTGAAGCAGAAGAGCTGAAGCAGGTCTTCTTCTATAGAAGAGCTGAAGCAGGTCTTCTTCTATAGAAGAGCTGAAGCAGGTCTTCTTCTATAGAAGAGCTGAAGCAGGTCTTCTTCTATAGAAGAGCTGAAGCAGGTCTTCTTCTATGGAAGAGCTGAAGCAGGTCTTCTTCTATAGAAGAGCTGAAGCAGGTCTTCTTCTATAGAAGAGCTGAACGAGGTCTTCTTCTATAGAAGAGCTGAACGAGGTCTTCTTCTATAGAAGTGCTGAACGAGGACTTCTTCTATATAAGAACTGAACGAGGTCTTCTTCTATAGAAGAGTTAAAGCAGGTCTTCTTCTAAAAAAGAGCTGAAGCAGGTCTTCTTCTAAAGAGGAGCTAAAGCAGGTCTTCTTCTAAAAAAGAGCTGAAGCAGGTCTTCTTCTAAAGAAGAGCTGAAGCAGACCTTCTTCATCTATAGAAGAGCTGAAGGAGGTCTTCTTCTATAGAAGAGCTGAAGGTGGTCTTCTTCTATAGAAGAGCTGAAGGTGGTCTTCTTCTATAGAAGAGCTGAAGGTGGTCTTCTTCTATAGAAGAGCTGAAGGAGGTCTTCTTCTATAGAAGAGCTGAAGGAGATCTTCCTCTATAGAAGAGCTAAATGAGGTCTTCTTCTATAGAAGAGCTGAAGGAGGTCTTCTTCTATAGAAGAGCTGAAGTAAATCCTCTTCTCACAAAGATCTCCTTTTGTAAAAAAACTCAAAAAGTTATTCCACTATTGAAGAACTCAAATAGCTCTGACATTTTGTTTGCTGGTTATATATGCCCATAAATGTCATTGTGTTTATTTTTCGTCTCTATAAAATCTCATCCTAATAACATTTATCTTGACTTTAATATCCTAAACCAATTTCTCTTGTGTCTTTTCCCTCCAAGATTTCCTCCCAGCAAGGACAGGGCAATATTTTCCTTTCCCCCAACACCACCACTAAGCTTACATTGGTAAAAACATTTTCCTACTACTGACTTTCTAATGCAAAACAGATGGAACACTAACCTAGTCAGGCGACCCCTATCTGTGTGTGTTTAGGTATGTGTGTGTATGGGTGTCTGTGTGATGAACAAGTAACAGATTTATGTGTGAGGGATATATCATCAACATGGAAGATGACACAATTTTAAACACTTTGTAAAGGGAATATTTGCATTGCCGAGACTGGCACGCACACACTCTTATATACACATAGAATTGATCACACACACACACATAGAGGGAAAGAGAGCCCTGTTGCTGTTACTCCAACTGCTCTAAACATTTCTAATGCTTGTAATCTTCTATTGTTTGTATCCTACTAGGATATGTTTGCACAACGAATTGAGATGAGTTGTGTGTGTGTGTGTTTGTTTATCAGGACAACAAGAATTATGCAGTTCTCTGATGGGGAAAGGGTGGTTGAGAAAGGTGGAAATAGGAATAGATTTCTTGCATAGAGTTTTCTATTTTTTCAAAATGCATCAATTGTATTTTCATCCTTTGTTTCGAGCTTTCCTTCATGCCATAGCATATTCATATCATTTTGGTGTGTTCTACTCTTCTCCAGTAGTGAATAGGAGAGTTGGGAGGCCGGGTCCATATGTTGGAATAATAACTTCTCTACTTTATATATTGCTTTCACACCACATATGTCATAAATTCCAAAGGGAGAGATTTCTCTCCTTTTTTTCACTAGATTTCTTAGGTCCAAAAGTAAGAGAAAAAATCTTCTTGTTTGTAGAATTACAGTGGAGTCCAAAAAATAGCCTGGAAAGCAATTGAACCCATAAAAAAGCTAACGAGCTAAAGAAGGTCTTCTGCCGTGGAAGAGCTTCATCTATAGAAGTCACGAAGGAGGTCTTCTCCTATAGGCTAGCCGATCAAGTATTTTTCCTATAGAAGATGTCAAGGAGGTTTTCTTCTATAGACGACGTGAAGGAGATCTTCTTCTATAGAAGAGCTGAAAGAGGTCTTCTTCTGTAGAAGAACTGGAGGAGGTATTTTTCTGTAGAAGAGCTGAAGGAGGTCTTCTTCTGTAGAAGAGCTGAAGGAGGTCTTATTCTGTCGAAGAACTGGAGGAGGTCTTTTTCTATAGAAAAGCTGGAAGAGATCTGCTGGTATTCTTCTATAGAAAAGCGGGAGGAGTTCTTCTACTATAGAGGAGCTGGAAGAAGCTTTATTCTACAGAAGAGCCGAAGTAAGTTTTTCTTCCTATACAAGAGTTCCAGAAGATTTTCTTCCTATAAAAGAGCTGCAATAAAAGCTGAAGCAAGTCTTCTTCTATAGACGAAATGAAGAAGAGCTGACGGAGGTCTTCTTCTCTAGAAGAGCTGACGGAGGTCTTCTTCTCTAGAAGAGCTGAC
>NW_026882816.1:0-44674 GCF_032173495.1 Musca vetustissima | reverse complement strand
TAACAATGCTCACCACTTCGCGGCGTCATCCACAATTAAAATCGATGAACCATCTGGATCGCATATACGACGGCCTTCGACCGGAGTACAGACATTATGTACGGCGGTCTGACTTCCAGACCTTAGATGAACTGATAAGCCTAACCGACGACTTCGAGCTGATAAAACGGGACGAGGCCCGAATGGAGAAACTTCATACGTCGCACACGCTCCATGCAGCAGATACCCCCTACTCTCGGAATACGCACTGTTGGCGCTGCAAACGCCCTGGTCACACGCGGTGGCGGTGTCAACAAATTCCGATTCGATTTTGTTCTCGTTGTGGTAGAGATGACGTTCTCTCACGAGACTGCGACTGCATTGATCCCGATCGTAGGAGTTCGGCATCCCCAATACAGCGACCGGTCAGTCGGTATTTTATTTCCGTGTGTGTTGAGGGGATCAACGTAAATGCCCTAATTGATACCGGAGCATCGCTCAGCTACATTGATGAGACTATGCGACGGAAGTTACATTCAAAAGGAGTATTTCCCGGCACGACGAAAAGAAAAATCCAAATGGCCGACCAGACGGTAACGAGTTGCGAATCGGATCTTCGGTTAAATGTCGAGTATAGAGGAAAGATTACTAACCTTGGCGTCACCGTAATTCCAACTCAGGCCGAACCACTGATATTGGGTATGGACTTCCTCGCGAAGCGGTGTTGCAGGTTGACTCTAGATGGTGAAATCATAGTACGAACTAGAGATGAACCGATCATCGATTATGCTCATACGATAACATCTCGGGATTTTCTTACAGTCGAACAGGAAGCCGAGTTAAGCACTATGCTCCTACGCCACACAGAAAAGTTCTCGCAGTCCAAGGGTCTATGTACGATAGCCAAACACACAATAAAATCGAAACATCATGAACCAATAAAACAGCGGTACATACCCCGCAAACCAGCCATGATGGAAGTAATAAATGCCGATAATCTCCTGTCACAAGATAAGATTGAACCTTCTTGTAGTCCATACAGTGCCCCGGTTGTATTGGCTCGAAAGAAACAAGGAGGTTGGCGAATGTGTATAGACTACAGGCAACTACACGAAGCCAGTGAACCTGATGCCTACCCAATACCAAACTTCGCAAAAGTTGTAAGCCCACTAAATTTGCTTCAGAAGAAATCGGCACAATGGAAATGGGGACCACTACAAGCGGAAGCATTCGAAAACCTGAAACTAAACCTGACCGAAGCACCCGTACTAGCATTCCCCGACTTCACACGACAATTCTTCCATCAAACCGACGCCAGCCTCGAGGGTTTGGGCGTTGTTTTGTTCCAACGACCAGCAGAACACGAATCAGTAATATCATACGCTAGTCGTTCGCTCTCCGATCTGGAAAAGAAATATGCGACGACCGAACAAGAGTGCCTGGCCATCCTCTCGGGCATTAAGAAAATGCGACGATATCTCGAAGAGTACCGACTCAAAGTAATAACGGATCACCATTCCATGAAATGGCTGCACTCGTTACAGAATCCCTCCAGTCGCTTCACAAGACGGGCACTGGAGCTCCAGCAATACGACTTCAAGATAAAATATCTAAAGGAGAATGAATGGCCAAGATCTCAAACCTTACCAAAACTCAATCAACACTGTACATTTTATTCCTCGAAGTGAGGGGGGAGATGTAACGTGACCGTTTCATACATTATGCACGACCCCAGTTAATGTCAACCCACCTCAATATTTATTAGTAAATAACGTCTCACCCTAAACCTAAGCCAGTATCATTACCTGCGTACTTCAACTTCATTGCATTAAACAACAGACAACTTCTTTGAAGTACACAATAATTCTCATTCACTTCATAGTACCATACGGATATATGTTCCACTTTGCCATGCCGAAGTGGTCGACCTCGGACGTTACCGAACTACGAGTGACGAAGATGTGTGGCTTGTCCGCAGTCTCGTATACTGGTGAATGTTAACGACGGTTCGGCTTCGCTCATTGCCAGCTCCCCGCTCTTTGCAAGCTCCTCGCTCATAGCCAGCTCCTCGCCCATAGCCAGCTCCCCGCTCATAGCCAGCTCCCAGCTTTTTGCCAGTTCCTCGCTCCTAGCCAGCTCCTCGCTCATAGCCAGCTCTACGCTCGTAGCCAGCTCCCCGCTCTTTGCCAGCTCCACGCTCGTAGCCAGCCGCAAGCTCGTATCCAGCTCCCCGCTCACCGCCAGGTACTTGCTTATAGCCAGCAACACGCTCGTAGATCGCTCATAGCCAGCTTTACGCCCGCAGCCAGCTTCCCGCATCCAACAAGCTCTAGCATCCAACTCGCTCCTACAAGCCGATAACCGTTCCTGTTTTCAACATCCCTCACCTAACTCGCACCAACGAGCCGACTGTAGCAAGCCGAGTACCTACGAGCCGACGCATCCGACAACAACAACGCTCCTGCTGTAGCAAGCCGCTCCTGCGAGCTCTGCATCCGCTCTTACATCAACGAGCCGACATCAGCAAGCCGCTCCTGCCGATTGCATCCAACCGAACATCAACGAGCCGACATCAGCTAGCACGCTCCCGCGTAGCCAGCCGATCTCCTGCGTTCCACAACATCCATCCCCAACGAGCCGACTATTGTAGCCAAAGATCCTCGAAGTCATATACAACTAGTGTTATTATTTAAGGTTTGTAGCCAGCCGATCTCCAACGTGACCGACAACAGCTAGCCGATCCCAATGAAACCCACAGAAGCTAGTATCTTCAAGAGCTGCCTACATCACTACGCATTGTTATGCTCTTTCAGCCGATCTGTAACGTACCGACACATAGCTCCATAACTTATTCATCAACGAGCCGACTGTAGCCAGCCGATCTTCAAAATACTAGCCAACGTCAGCTAGCCCATTTTACCGCTGTAGCCAGCCGATCTCCAACGTACAGACAGCAGCTAGCCGATCCTCAACGAGCCGACTGTAGCCAGGCGATCTTCCACGAGCCGACATCAGATAGCCGAGTATCTTTGAGCCGACTGTAGCCAGCCGATCTCCAACGTACCGACAGCAGCTAGCCGATCCTCAACGAGCCGACTGTAGCCAGCCGATCTTCAACGAGCCGACATCAGCTAGCCGAGTATCTTCAAGCCCTACTGTAGCCAGCCGATCTCCATACCGACATCAGCTAGCCGAGTGTATTCGAGCCGACTGTAACCAGCCGTACACGTTCGAGCCGACCACAACCAAACCCGAATACCAACCAGCCGATTAGTTGCGAGCCGACTTAACCACCCCGAGCCGACTGTAACCAGCCGACTATTAACGATCCGACGTCCACACCCAGCTACCATTACTGATTAGAAGATTCCAACATAAAAGCTTATCTCACCTCCAGACTATTATTCATATTGTAAACACCAGAGTATTATAATAAAGATTGAAATTGTAATCACTCGTGTTTTTACTTAAGGTTTGTGGGTCCTTAGGTTGACCCTGGCAGCGACTGAGCTTACTTCAGCCTTAGATAAAACCACTCGTTATAAACTTACTTCCGGAATGATCTACTCTTTGTTTACTAGTTTCTGACTGACAAAACGCGATTTTCAGGTTATCCCTGTTTCTTGTAAAAAAACCATGCTGATTTCGAGTAAAATTCAATGTGTGGTGACCAATATTATTCAGGCATTTAAAAATGTACGTAAGTACTTGTAGCTTGTAACAACCATGTATTGGCAGTATTTGTGGAAACATATTCTTAAACAAGTCCAAAGTGGGAAAAGTTCTTGGTAGGTTTGCTACAACCCTTAATGCTTTATTTTGGAATCTCTGAAGCGATTTCAGTTCTGTGGACTTCCTGAAACCATAAATGGCAGCAAGATAATTGAAATGGCTTTTAATAAGTGTCTGATAAATCAAAAATTTCGTTTTCGTTTTAAATTTATTTTTAAACTTGTACAATAAACCAATAGCAGGCGCAATTTTAACTTTGAGTTGTCTAATATGATAATCCCATGGATACCCTAAATATTTTAGGGTATCCACTTCACGAATCTCTTCACCATTAACATAGAAACTGTAATTTGTTGAAACCCTTGAATGTGGTTTAAACATTATCATTTTAGTTTTATCGGGATTGATAAAGAGTTTGTTTATACGCATATATTCCAAAACCAAGCATGCGTCTCTTTCCATGTTTGGTCTCAAGGCTACTTCATGAATGTGAGGATATAGTATACTTATATCATCCGCATATAAAAATATTTTACCTGTTAATTTTAAATTTTGAAAATATGGTGTGCCCTGAGGCACACCATATTTAACTTCACTTACTCTGCTACGTTCTGCCCCAACTTGTACGAACTGTTTACGATTATCTAAATAACGTTTGAGAAGGGAATGTGCATTACCACATATGCCATAATACATTAGTTTTTCCAGCAACAATTTATGGTCAACTAGATCAAACGCTTTAGAGAGATCATAAAAAACAGCCGCTACAGCTTTTTTACCCATATCCAAACCTTGGCAAATATAATTTTGAACATTTAGCACAGCTTCTTCTGTACCGCAACCCTTACGGAACCCATATTGATACTTATTTAAAATATTGTTGCTTATTAGGTAATTGTAAATTTGATTATGCAAAATTCTTTCAAATATGTTATCCACTATTGATAGCACTGAAATCGGCCTGAATTTTTCGACAGTGCTTGCCTGACTTTCCTTAGGAATAGGGATTACTTTATGCATTTTCAAAATATTTGGATATTCCCCTGTTCTTATCACATCGTTGAATATTTCTACTAAACGTGGAGTAATTATATTAGTCGAAGATAAGTTTAATCTGGGATAAATCTCGTCATGACCACAACACTTATCAGTTTTTATTTTACCTATTGTTTGTTTCACTTCATCATAGGTCGTATAATTCAAACATAACCGACAATGAAACCTATTAAGAGTTCCAAAGATGTTAATGTTGTCAGAAGGATAATGTAAAATTTTTTGTTTAAGATTGTCTATAGATTCTAAAAAATAATCATTTAGTGATTCTGCTTTGCACTTGTTATTCAAAATGGGATTTCCAATGGAATCAACCACATTCAACTCTCTATTCGTTTTTCTTCCGAGGGTTTCATTTAAGAATCGCCACGATTTTTTGGGATCAGACTGAATTTTTTCTAGTTTGAACCAAATTCTTTGTAATTTGGGTTTTTATGCACTTCACCACACTGTGGTACAGGGTATTATGACTTTGTGCATATGTTTGTAACATGCAAAAGGAATCGAGATATACCCATTGTTTCATTTGAGAATATGCATATAATCACTTCCAGAGTCGATTTATGCATATCCGTCCGTACAGGTCGCATTTATTATCCGAATTGGATGAAATTTGGCATACGTCACTTATTTTGCCCTAGGACGAACCCTATTGAAATTGGGAAAAATCGGTTCAGATTTAGATATAGCTCCCATATATATTTTCGTCCGATTTTAGGTAAATGGTGCACCAAAGTCCCTATATATCTTGTGATTTGCACGAAATTTGGCACATCGTACTGAGTTGAGCCTAGAATGATGTGTGCTCAGTTTCATGAAAATCGGTTCAGATTTAGATATAGCTCCCATATATAGTTTCGTCCGATTTTAGGTAAATGGTGTACCAAAGTCCCCATATATCTTTCGATTTGGACGAAATTTGGCACAGCGTAATGAATGAAGTATAGAATGATGTGTGTTAAGTTTCCTGAAAATCGGTTCAGATTTATACATAGTTCCCATACACATTTTCGTCCGATTTAATGTAAATTGTGCACCGAAGTCGCTATATGTCTTTCGATTAGGACGAAATTTGGCACAGCTAATGAATTAGGCCTAGAATGATGTGTGTTACGTTTCATGAAAATCGGTTCAGATTTAGATATAGCTCCCATATATATCTTCGTCCGATTTAAGGTAAATGGTGCACCAAAATCCCTATATATCTTTCGATCTGCACGAAATATGGCACAACGTACTGAATAAAGTCTAGAATGATGTGTGTTAAGTTTCGTGAAAATCAAAAATGCGACGTCCCTTAAGATTTATCTGTTGAATTTACCCAAAGTGGTGAAGGGTAACATATAGTCGGTCCTGTCCGACTTTACCACTTTCCTTACTGGTTTTTTCTTCGTCGTTCAAATGAATACAAATTATTGTATAAAGTTTTTTTTGTAAGAATTTACTATTCTTTCTTTATACCCTTCACCACACTGTGGTACAGGGTATTATGTGTTTGTGCATATGTTTGTAACAGGCAAAAGGAATCGAGATAGACCCATGGCTCCTTTATGCATAGAATCACTTTCTGAGTCGATTTACGTATGTCCGTTCGCCCATGTATTTTTGTGAACAGTTCACATACTTGGCCCAAGGACGAAACCTATTGAAATTGCAGGAAATCGGTTCAGATTTATATATAGCTCTCATATATAGTTTCGTCCGATTTTATGTAAATGATGCATCAAACTCCCAATATTTGTCCGATTGGGACAACATTTTACACAGCGCATTGAATCAAGTTCGTACTTATAAATGCGAAGTTTTGTTGGAATCGGTTTAGATTTAGATATAACTCCCATATACAGTTTCGTCCGATTTTATGTAAATGGAATACCAAATTCCCAATATTTGTCCGATTGGGACAAAATGTTGCACAGACTTCTGAATTAGGTCCAGGCTGATACCTGCGAAGTTTTGTTAAAATCGGTTAAGATTTAGATATAGCACCCATATATAGTTTCGTCCGAATTTTTGTGAATGACACACCAAACGCCCAATAATTGTCCGATTGAGACAACATTTTGCACAGAGTGAATTAGGTCTACACTGATGTCAGCGAAGTTTTATTAAAATCGTTTCAGTATAATCGTTTCAGTATAGTTTCGATTTTTTGTGAATGATGCACCAAACTCCCAATATTTGTCCGATTTAGACGAAATTTTGCGTAACGAATGCAATTGAGGAAAAAAATGTTGTGTGATAAGGTTTGTTGAAATCGGTTTAGATTTTGATATAGGTCTTATATATATTTTCGTTCGATTTTATGTAAATGGTGTACCCAAGGGCCAATGTTTGTTCCATTTAAACGAAATTTGGCAGAGGGTATTAAACTGAATTTAGAATGATAACAAAAAACAAATGGTGTATGCAATGGTCCATGTGTTTATATAGTCCCTATAAATAATTTTACTCGACTTCATACAAATGGTGCAAATATTTGCCCGATTCCACTTCAATGGTCCTTCAAAGATTCTATGTATATTCTATCTACAAGATTTTGTAGATATTAACATCTTCTGTATGTACCCAAATTGGTGAAGGGTACCTATCATATCGTCGGGCCTGTCCGACTTTTGATCTTTCTTGATTGGTTTTATATACTAGAGTTTATATAATATTTAAAAAATCTCCACATGTTGGTCGAATACCTCATATTCTTGATCTAAACTAAAACTTTTGATTTATCAGATGATGAAAAACACTCGGACAGAATATTTTCAAAATGGTTTATATATCAAACTAGCTGGACCCGTGGCGCTTCGCTGCCCCTGAATCCTGAATTTTTATATGCTCGTATTAACAATACAGAAATGTGTGAAATATCTATGCGTTCTCTTGCCTTCCTATTGATATTTGTATAGAAGTTATTGATTTTTTCGCTGTTTTCTGTAATGGTGGTAATTCTTGTTTCCTTTTAAACTAAGAAAAAATATTTTTTCATATACTGAAAAACTTCAAAATTGATACCTTTTATAAATTTTATTTCGTTATAAGTATGTATGTATGTGCATGAAAATGAAGAGAACACGGTTAGTAGAATTACTGAACTGGTCGTTATTGTCTGTACAGATAAGTGTACTTAATAGGGTAAATAACTATTTTGCACGTAATATCCCACTATCCGACTTTTAACGTGTTTTCCAGATGTAAATAATTAGTTTTATAATGTTTTATTTATTTTTGTTTTTAAGAGTCGTACCTAAATTCATGCGTATGCGTACGATTTTATTCGCCTCAAAAGTTAAATACATAAAAATATAAAGTTGGAAAATTTCAACATTGACAATACGTATTTTGGATATTTTGTTTTTGAAAAATTTGGTTTTCTATAAATACAAAAATTTTCGGTTAATTAGAAAAATGTTTTCATCATTTTTCGCCGTTTTCTGTAATGGTGGTAATTTTTGTTTTCTTGAAATACATTTTTTAGCAATGTAACAACAATTCAAATATTATAATGCCAATACTTTTTATCAATTTTACATAATCGACCACCTCCATCTGTTACCTCCTCCACAAAATGGTATTTTTAAAAAAATTAGTGGCGTATCTAAATTTATCGTATCTCAGTCTCTGACTTTTTCCAGATGATAAAACGATTTATAATTCAAAGGCACATTTATTACCTCAATGTTTGTTTTTTTTTATCCAAAAAAACTTTCGTTTGTCTTTGTTAAAAAAAAACATGTTTTCACAAACCGACAAAAATGGAAAATTATAATGTCAACCATTTTTTTCAATTTTACACATTTTTTTCAATATACATACATACATACAGTGAGTGTAAAAAGTATTTTGCCTCAATAAAAATTTTAAAATATTCCAATATATACGCCTGAAGCCAGCAAACTAAAGATGTAAAATGACTTATGTATGATGGAGTACATTTCTGGACACATTTAGATCGTATTTCTGCAAGAATCACAGCGAAAGACCTATTGGTCTCGAAGATATCGGCCGAAATATATAATAACCCAAAAATGTTTATCCCAAAAAAGTATTTTGCTTTTTATTATTATTTTAGAAAAAAATTTTTACATTGAACACGTTTGGTCTTTTTATAGTTACAATTGCGGTTAACCACATACTATAAGCGATTTGACCACGATTCCATTACATCACTTATAGTATGTCGTTACCCGCAATGGTAACTATAAAAAGACCAAAGGTGTTCTATGTAAAAATTTTTTCTAAAATAATAATAAAAAGCAAAATACTTTTTTGTGATAAACATTTTGGGTTGTTATATATTTCGGCCGATATCTTCGAGACCAATAGGTCTTTCGCTGTGATTCTTGCAGAAATACGATCTAAATATGTCCACAAACGTACTCCATTATACATAATTCATTTTACATCTTTAGTTTGCTGGCTTTAGATGTATAAATTGGAATTTTTTCAAATTTTTATTGAGGCAAAATACTTATTACACTCACTGTATGTATTTCAAAATATATCCTCATGTGATGATGGGTATTTGTATCCATGTTACTCAACCATATTTTCAAGCCGCTACCTTAAGATATGCCCATTGAATATGTTCTTCATATGTACATTCTTTCAGATGTATGAATACTTTTGATGCTATACTTCTCAGTTTTATCTAACCTATGTTGCTTTCGTGGGATCGCTTGACTTACTATGAGCATTTTAGTAAAATCTGTTTAGTGGTTTTTAAGTCCAGAAACAATATGTTTTCTATTTTCGACGTGTAGATTTAAATGCAATGAGGTGTGCATTTTCCCTTGTCCGCGGTCATGTTGTGTGGATGATGCGTATTTACACTCACGTTACTTAGCAATAGTTTGAAGTCGGTATCTGTAACCGTACTTAAGATATGCACAAATTATATGTTCATACTTATTGAGTTATGATTACGTTCGATGCTATAACAACGCATCCTCGGGAAATCTTAGAGGTTTATATAGCATATGTTATTCCCAGGGCATGTTCTGACGTTCTGTGAAAATCTCAGTAAAATCTTTTCAGCATTTTTAGAGTCTACAAACAAAATATATTCAATTTTCAATATGCTGATTTTTAAAATGCAGTAAAAAGTGAATTTTCCGCTGATCGTACCATGCTCATTTCTGTATGGGTGGTGTGCATTCATACCTTCGTTATTCAGGCAAATTTTGAAAACGGTATCTGCAAGCGTTCTTAAGATAAACGCATATTATATGTTCAGAAATTTCGAGGTATGTTTACTATTGATGCTATAACTCCGCATCCACGCGCAATTTTAAAAGTTTATATAGCCTATGTTACTTTCAGGGCATGCCCCGACATACAGTGTAAATCTCATTAAGATTTGTTCAGCGGTTTTGGCGTCTATCGGTAACATACAAACAAACAAAATTTTTTCTATTTTATATATATAGATGTAATATATCTGCATACATTTATGTATGACTTATTTTTTCATTTTGCTTTCTGTCCTACGACTAACTGACTTTAAAGTAATTAAACAACTGGAAAACCAAAAATATTTATTTCGAATATATTTTGTATTTATCCAATCAATTTGGCCGCACATGCGAACATTTATTGCAATTGTTCTACACTAATATTTCCAAAATTTCTTGGAAATGTTTATCAGTTTGTATTTTGTGTTTAGTATTGGTATGTAGTGTATTATTTGTGTGTGGAGTTTTACCACAGGTTATATAAAGAATTTTACACATAATATGTGGTAATTTGAAATCCAGTTATTGAAATAAAATACTCAAAGATAGCACTTCGAACAGCAAATTTGATGCTGGGAGTTTTATTTTATAGAAAAGTTCACCTGCGTTACATTTTTCGAAATTATAATCAAATCAACAGTTTTTGGCTTTAATTCATTTCATCATTTCTTTTCCAAATTTCCATTTCAATATTTCAAATTATTGTTGAACATGCACAACACACCACGGTTGTCATAAATAACAGACATAGAAAACAAGTAAGTAAAGTTTTAAAGTCGGACGAGCCGACTATATGATACCCTTCAACACTGTGGGTACATTATTTTCATTGCTGAATTTTTTAGGTTGCGGAAATTCTAAATCTCAACTGATTTTCACCAATTCCAATGGGGTTCGTCCTTAAGCCAAATATATGTGTGGCCTGTGTCAATTTTCATCTATTTCGGATCATAAATACGACCTGTAATTTGTTAATAACAACAGACGTCAACAGACGGTGGGACTGACATGCATAAATCAACTCAGAAAATAATTCTATGCATATTCTCAAAAGTAACACTGGGCCTATCTCATTTCCTTCTGCATGATGCAAACATATGCACAAATGCGTAATACCCAGTACAACAGTGTGTTGTGTTGTCCACAATAATACAAGCATATCTATATACCAAACCTGTTCTAACTGAATTACATTATCCAATGCGAACTCCAACCATCCAACCAGTTGAAGTGATGTTTCACTGCAATGAACGTTCTGTAAACAATTCGCAAATTTATGCATTTTCATGTGGGGGCGTGTAAAGGTTAATAAACCAAACCCACACTTTGTGTCGCATGGCCTTTCCATATGCCATATGTTACAGCTTTTTTAGGTACTTATCAGCGCATATAGCCATTCAAACATATTTGGCGCAAACAAAAAAAAAAACAGTAAGGAAAGTAGTATAGTCGGACTGGGCCGACTATATGATACCCTTCACCTCTTTGGGTATATTGTACATATATATCCTAACAATTGCATGTCTATGTTCCCTCTTTCTCCAACCTATCTAAACTTTAATTTCATTCAAGCAGATTTAGAGCCGTCTGCGTAACATGGGGAAAATGTATGGACTTTGGTGCAACATTTACATAAAATCGGACGAAACTAAATACTTGAGCTGTATCTAAATCTGAACCGATTTTCACGAAACTTAGCACACATCATTCTAGACCTAATGCATTATGCTGTACCAAATTTCGAGCAAATCGAAAGATATTAAGGGTATATGGTACACCATCTACGTTAAATCGGACGAAAATATATACGGGAGCTATATCTAAATCTGAACCGACTTTCACGAAATTTCGTGCAAATAGAATGATACTAAGGGACTTTGGTACACCATTTACATTAAATCGGACGAAAATATATATAGGAGCTATATCTAAATTTGAACCGATTTTCACGAAACTTAGCACATATCATTCTATACCTAATTCATTACGCTATGCCAAATTTCACGATATTAAGGGACTGTGGTAAACCATTTACCTTAAATCGGACGAAAATATATATGGGAGCTATATCTAAATCTGGACCGATTTTTCCCAATTTCAATTGGATTCGTCCTTGGGCCAAATAAGTGCCTTGTGCCAAATTTAATCCAATTCGGATAATAAATGCGACCTGCACTTTGTTTACAATTTAACATGGACGGACGGACGGACAGACGAACATGCATAAATCGACTCAGAAAGTGATTCTATGCATATTCTCAAAAGTAACCATGGGTCTATCTCGATTATTTTTGCCTGTTACAAACATATGCAGAAAGACATAATACCCTGTACCACAGTGTGGTGAAGGGTATAAAAACATCTTTTGATATCACCGAAGGTGCCGACATATGATACCCTAAACAACTTCTACGTAAATCTAACTTTCTGCGGCTATGTATTCTGTGTTTCGGTAATATTTCGCGATATTTTACCTCTTAATCGATTATAGGTCAACAGCTAAGTCCACTTTCTAACCAAGACATATTTTCCAAATCTTGTTTTACCGAGGTGAATATTTACCCCATAAAATACCAATTAGATTTAGTCTCCTTCGACCCAGTTTATCTATTTTCATGGTATTAGGAAAAGGTGGTGAGAAAGGGCTTCATTTATTGTAGTCGAAAACTGAACTGGTTTTATTCACTTTTTTAAACAGGCACATAACCTTTCTAAGGGGATATACTCCATGCCGACAATCCGATTTTAGGTGACATCTACTTTTCTATAGATGTCACTTAATTTTGTTTCGGACCCATATTCAGAATATGGAAATGCGACGATAGATAAAATATAAATAATTAAATTTGTCAAAGAGAAGCCTAAATGAACGATCCTTAAAAGATGTACGACGTGAAGCTTGACATAAAAGATTGGGGTGTGCCTTTACAAGGTGGCTATACCAAAATATAGACTGATATATCCCATTTTCAATACCAAACATCCTAAAAGTAGCAGCATGTGTAAGCATCGCTAAATTCTGTTTTTCATTGAAAATAATTCCTTATTTTACATTTCCACAATATTTGTACCGTCGTACGGGGAATATGTTCAAACATAATATGTTTCAATGTGGGTGCAAACAATCAGTTGATGTGTATGTCACGGCATGAAAACATCAACAAATAATGCATTTCAATACAAAGATACTACACTATACTATGTCGTATGTTTGAATTTTTGTAGGCTTCGTAAGCTCTTATTGACACCAAAATACATGTTCAGGGTGCACCATTGAGTTCAAACCGAATGTAGTTTCAAAGACTTTGTTTATTGTCCTTGAAAAATACACTTACAAGAGTGCATTCTGAACAAGTATTTAGAGAAACTGCTGCAACTAGTTTTGTTTATATTCTGTATTGAAGATTATTGCTTTTTTAACCGAATAAAAAATGTGTTGAGTTTTACGATTTAAGAGTATGGCTAATAAGATTTTCCTACTTATATATTGGTCTAATATTACACTATAAACATATGTAGTTTAATGTACTGAATAATATAAGAACATTTCATCCGATTTTATTTATTTATTTTTTTTTACTTTTTCATAAATTACATTTTCCATTCTTCTCATTAATGTACATCTTTCCCATTTTGATGTCTGAAGTACATTGTCGTTATTGAATGTCATCGCCTCTGACAGTATCATTCATAAGTCATTTCATTGAAATTTACATAAATTTCCTATAATTTTAAATTTTTGGCAAATACACATCATTGGAAAAATACACAAATTTATTATTCACAGACAGTTTTATTTACAACGACTTGTGAATATCATCTCCGACAATAGCTGAATACAAAATAGGTCTTCGGATTTTTCGTCCGGTTGTGTGTTCAAGCATAAGACATTTAAAGGACTTATTGATTGTCAACAGGCAGATTTTAAATGAAAACCATAATTGCGATATGATAATATTATGCGGATGGTTTATTCGTGTGTTGGAACGTGTGAATTGTCGTAGACAAAAGTAATATTTCTTAAAAACTATAAATATATTGTTTGTTTTGCATTTTGACTAAAATTAGGTTTCATGTCACTTGAATGCCCTTAGTCGAAAAAAGTACTAGGAAATGTCTTTGAAAAAGATACAAGACGATTTTGAAATTCTGTTCAAAATGTATGACTACATATTCGGTATACACATTATATATACAGATTTCTCTTGTTCAGTGACTTATGCTAACAATTGATGCAGAATATTTTTGTTCCTTATACTATCCTTCTAAAACGACATATTGTGGTAAAAAGGGTAAAAACTTGTACTAAGTACGATATTAACCCTAAAATGATTTTTTGTTTTTATAAGATTTTTGACGTTTAGGCTGATTTTTATACCCTCCACCATTGTATGGAGGGTATATTAATTTTGTCATTCCGTTTGTAACTCATCGAAATATTCATTTTCGACCCTATAAAGTATATATATTATTGATCAGGGTAGGCCTGTCCGTCCGTCTGTTGTAATCACGCTATCTTCTGAAGGAATTGAGATAGGGTGGTGAAATTTTGCATAGGGTTGTCTTTTGTCCGCAGGCAGGTCAAGTTCGAAGATGGGGTATATCGGTCCACATTGAAGCATAGCTCCCATATAAGTGTACCCCCCAATTTTCGGTATTTTGGGGTTCTTGAGCGCGTTTTTCAGCCGAATTCACTGAAATTTGCTACAATGGGTTCTTATTGGGTCGGTCCACATTGAAGCATAGCTCCCATATAAGTGTACCCCCCAATTTTCGGTATTTTGGGGTTCTTGAGCGCGTTTTTCGGCCGAATTCACTGAAATTTGGTACAAGGGGTTCTTATTGGGTACTAAATGTCGACACAAAAAATTATAAATATAGGTCCACTTTTTCTGGTAGCCCCCATATAACGGTACCTTCTAATTTTCAGTATTTTGGGGGGTTTTGCTCGTATTTTTCCACCGAATTGTCTGTAATTTAGTATTTTAAGTTCTTAATAGGTTCCAAATATCTCCACAAAAAATATTAACATCGGCCAATTTTTTCGGGTAGCCCCCATATAATGGTACCCCCAATTTTCGGTATTTTGGGGTTCTTGAGGGCGTTTTCAACCGAATAAATTATAAATGAGGATTTGAACTAAGTTTTCAACCGAATAAATTATAAATTCGGATTTGAACTAAGTTTGGAAGAAATAATAAGATGGGATGAAAACAATTTTTTCTAAAACAGATTTGGTCCAAAGAAACATGGGGTCTAGAACCAATATTTCGATGAGGCACATTTTCGCCGTGTGAAAGTGTATACACACTAATTAGCCATAAGGCCGAGGGTATCATTTTCTATTAAAAATTATTGTTTACATAATCGGTATGTAGAAATGTCGATATAGGTCAATTTTTTGGTATGTTCCCTATATTTTCATTTCAAGTACCTGCCAGTATATCTATGGTGAAGGGTATCCAAGTTCGGCCATGCCGAACTTAACGCTTTTTCACTTGTTGAGTTTTAGTCTATTCTGAGACTTATATTATAACTTTATGGCGAACATTTCTGTAGAATATTCGGAGCACCTTTAACCCCATTTTGAATGAGTTTTCAATCACTTCTGGAAAAGGGGGCCGAAAAGACCCCTTCAAAGACTCGGTCGAGGGTTAAAGTTGTATACCAAAATATTCCTCGATATTTTATCAGTCAAGACACGAAAATTATCAAAATTCTTGAAAAGGGGGAATATTGCCCCGCCTTTTTGGTTACCCCCGACCAAACTTTCACAACGCCGATACACGTGTCTTCTTTTTTAGCCCCCCTTTCATAATCTGTTGTAATTTCCCGGTAATTATTTTCTGTGTTGCACAGTTTAATTGAAAATAAAATCAAACAAGAAGTAATGATGATATCAAGCCGTATTGCTTAGTATTAACGGAATGTTTGTTTATGGAGCAAGATATCGACATAAAAGACCACTATTCAATTCAATTCGTCGGAGACCTCATAAAGTACATATATTCTGATCAAAATAAATTTCTATGTCGATTTTACATAGAATCTCTCTATCATGATTTCAATGAAATAATGATAAAGCTTTGACTTTGTGGTGTTTTGGAGACAGCAATATATCTGCCCTATAGGTCCATGTTTTTATATAGTCAAAGTGTGTATATACACACAACGTGTGTGCAACATTCCAAAGCCCTATATCTTCAATATTGCGAGATCTATCGTAATAGAAAATCTATAGACAGGCGTTTGCTATGCTTAGTTTAAACCGATACATCTATTACTGTACCTTACAATATCAATCTAAGAAGCTTCTCTTACATATACCCAAAGTGCAGAAAGGTAGCTGATAGTCGGAACTGTGATTTCCTTTTTGCATCGTAACAAAAATGCGACGAAGAAAATACTTCACTTTTATTTACTTGTCAAGCATGCAAATTATAGCTGGATTATAAATAAATTATTTAAAAGATATGACAGATACAGAGGAAGTGAAATAGAAACTACATCCTTTTAGCGTGTTCACTGATGCGGGAAATCCATTAAGATTTTAAGGATTTTCTAGTGCGTCTCTATGAGTTCCCTGAGATTGTGAGTATCGTTGGAAAGTATGAGATTAACAAAATATTTGCAAATACTTTCACTATGGAGAGGAGAGAACGAGACGGAACAAATTACTTACTAACAAACTACTAAGCAATTGCAGCTCGTAACATATTTAAGTGTTCATTATATTTGATGATAAAATTTGATAAAATAAATTTTGCACTCAAACGGCATGTACATAAGAACTTTTTACCGGGTTTACTACTTTATGAGGATTTATTTGACATACAGTGAACTCTCGATAATGTAAACTAATTAATGTCGGGATGATACATATTTTCGAATTTGTTCATATTTTTGATTGGACCAGTTTATTTACCGCTAATTGCCTGTTTTTTCTATACTTGAATGTCAGTTTGAGTATTCATATTATTGATAGTTCACTGTATATGCAATGAAATTTACAATTTAATCACACTGGGTTAACGAAAACCAGTACAATGTTAACGTCACCACATAATCTAATATAATCTAAATATAGCGAAAATGCCAAAAAGTGAACCTATACCGATAAGTTTACAAACGGGTTTATGTAAAGCTTTATGTACACCAAATACGTCTTTCTAGACTCAATTCCGTACGCTGTGCCAAACTTCGTGCAAATCGAAGGATGCACCATTTACATAAAATCGGACGAAACTACATATGGGAGCTATATTTAATCTGAACCGATTTTAACGAAACTTAACACACATCATTCTAGACTTTATTCAGTACGCTATGCCAAATTTCGTGCAAATCGATAGATATATAGGGACTTTGGTGTACCAGTTACATTAAATCGGACGAAAATATATATGGGAGCTTTATCTAAATCTGAACCGATTTTTCCCAAATTCAATAGGGTTCGTCCTGATTGTGCCAAATTTCATCCAATTCGAATCAAAAAAGGCGACCTGTACTTTGTTTAAAATTTAACATGGACAGACGGACGGACATGCATAAATCGACTTAAAAAGTGATTCTATGCATATTCTCAAAAGGAAGAATGTGTCTATCTCGTTTCCTTTTGCCTGTTACAAACATATGCAAAAAGACATAATACCCTGTACCACAGTTTGGTGAAGGGTATAAAAAGGGGATTATATGGGGACTATCCCTAAAAGGGGGTGAATATTAATAATTTTTGGTACGGAGATTTGTTACAATATACGACTACAAAACACCAAATTTCAATGAATTCGGTTGAAAAACGGGCTCAAGAACCTCAAAATATCGAAAATTTTCTGTACCCTTATATGGGGGCTACCAGAAAAAATGGACCTATATTTATAATTTTTAGTGGAGAGATTTGCTACGCAATAAGAATTCAAAGTACTAAATAACAGCCGATTCGGCCGGAAAAATGCGATCAAAACCCCCAAAATACTGGAAATTGGAGGGTACCGTTATATGGGGGCTATCAGAAAAAGTGGACCGATATTCATAATTTTTAGTTTAGATATTTGGCACCGAATAAAGACTCAATGTACCAAATTTCAGCGAATTCTGTTAAAAACCGCACTCAAGAACCCCAAAATGTCGAAAATTTGGGATGCCTTTATTACAAAAGACAGACTGACAGACGGAAATGGCTATATCGTCATAGAATTTTAATCTGACCAAGTATATATATATATATATATATATACATTATAGGGCCGGAATGATTATTTCGATTAGTTACAAACGGAAAAACAAAATTAATATACCCTTATTACTATGGTGGAGGGTATAACAAATTGTATGTGCTATCTTAGAATGTTTTTCAGTTTAACTGTTAACATAGGCCAAACCAGTGATAGAACATTGTAATGAAGTACAAGTTTACACGTGGAATGCCAAGATAACTTTTGTGACACAACTGATTTAACAACCAGATTTACGAAGCGAACATGAAACTTTTAACCGAGAGCACATGTTGTGACATTGCCACAACTTATAGTCAAATGTGATGAAAAACTGTGGAAACTTATGAGGATCATTAGCGAGATCCAACTCTATAGCCTTTCCTGTTTTATCCTTGATGTTGGTTTTGTTATGGGGTATAGCGGTCCATGTTTTGGATTCCATATATGGGCATTTTGATGGGTTTAGCCGAATTTTTCAGCTGAAGAGGCCGTACATTTTTTTCCTGATTCCCTTTAAACTCTATACAAGATGAAACTCTTCAAGAATTGCTGTTGACATTCCAGCAATTAAACAATATAGTCCAAACTTCATTGATAGGTGCATACTATCAACGATCGAAGCAACAACAGATAAACATTGAAATAAAGTAGTGAGGATGGAATTGGATTGGTTGTACGATATGGAAACCAATCACAGTTATTGCCGTCGTTGCCATTACATGCATTCGAAAAACAGCCTGGATAGACGACGGCCAAAAACAAACCGAGTTAAATTGGGGTTGCCCAAAAGGACAAACAATTTAATTCTATTGTCCGTACCACAAATAAATTAATCTCAGATTTTTCTACAATTGCTACCAAATGGAATTTTAAAAGTAATCGGAAAGACAATCATCTTTGAGAAGATTAATAACTAAACTGAAACAAGAATTAGGTAAAGGACCATGGTTGGGAGTGCCCAACTTTATGATACTCTTGGGATATCTTGATGTAGTACTCTAAGAATGTTATTGTAGCGCATAATAAATTTTATATGGGGATTGGAAAGTTTGAAGTTGTTTGTCATACAGCTAGAGGTTGTTCTGTTTACAATGACTTGAAAAATCAATTTGGGAAAAAAGTGGAATGGAAATCGTGAACATTTTCAGGCGATAGTTTTCCACAATATTTGTCGTGGATTATAACGACAAGAGTATATCGAAGAAAATAAATCTTTGTAGGGCAACAAAGCGCCACTAGCACTGTAAAAAAATTAATTTAATGATTTAACGCTCAAAATCGAAAGTAGTGAACGTCGTCCGAAAGCGATCATTTTGTTACAGAACATTGGTGCTGTGGGTAAACTGGTGATGCAAGATCGCCACATGACATACCGTGAAATAGAGTCGTTCATGGACATTTCTTCCGAAATTGCATCAACAGATTAGTCTTTATTGAATACCGCACGGTTTGAAAATCATTCAATGAAAGACTCGTGTCGATTGGAGCAATGATATTTTGAAAAATACAATCGCGGTGCTTTGAAAAACGTGCAAAAGATCATCACAAGTGACAAACCGAAAGAAAGCAGCAATTGACTAAGATTAGCTAAATCGAACGAAAGTGATACTAAGATGAAGCACAACGAAGCCGAGGTCAAAACTCTCAGATTGGCATCAATGATTTGCCACAATTGGTTAGCCTTGAGTTTTCAGAGAATTTAGAAAAACTAATAAAAGGGACTATCAATTGTGCAAGCATTAACTTATTCCAAAACGTATTTTTATTACCGTGCATTAAGAAAAAGTGCAGCACATATATAATACATCTTCTTGGAAGTAAACTTCTAAGAAAGAAATTATTTCAATTCTTTTGAAAACAAATATTTTACTATATAAAGTCGGACATCTAGTCTGAACTTTTATACCTCCTGTGGTGGAAGATGTTGGCCGAGTAGGACTCAGGTCGTTTCGAATCGTAGACCCATCTATCGTGAGCAAGTTTTTAGTATAGTAGTACAGGATTACGTAATATAGACTTGTGAGCTGACACAAGATTGCGTAATATAGTCTTGTGAGCCGACAGTTCAAAAAACTTTGAACACAATTTAGTATTACCGAAGATTTAATCGTTGGTGTTTGATCGTAAGAGTCTAGACAAAAATAGGTCTACTACTCTAATTACAACGATTAATATTTTTGCTCAAAATAAATCTATTAACTGTTTTTTTCTTTATTGTTAAATAAAACGTCTGACCCTATTTATAAGAATAATATAAACTTTTTATTTGTCTGCAAGTCCCCTTTACCGATTGCAACATTTAATGACACTCTCAATCACACACTCCCATACACATGAAATCTTTATACCCTTCACCACACTGTGGTACAGGGTATTATGTCTTTGTGTATATGTCTGTAACAGGCAAATATAATCGAGATAGACCCATGGTTCCTTTTGAGAATATGCATAGAATCACTTTCTTAGTCGATTTATGCATGTCCGTCTGTCCATATAAAATTGTAAACAAAGTAAAGATTTATGATCCGAATTGGATGAAATTTAGCACAGCTCACTTGTTTGGCCCAAGGATGAACCCTATTGAAATTCGGAAAAATCGGTTCAGATTCAGATATAGCTCCCATATATATCTTTGTCCGATTTAAGGTAAATGGTGCATCAAAATCCCTATATATCATTCGATCTGCACGAAATTTGGCACAACGTACTAAATTAAGTCTAGAATGATATGTGCAAAGTTTCGTGAAAATCGGTTCAGATTTAGATATAGCTCCGCCCGATTTTAGGTAAATAGTTCACTAAAGTCCCTGGAAATCTTTTGATTTGCACGAATTTTGGCATAGTGTACTGAATTAAGTCTAGAATGATGCGTGAAAAGTTTTGAGAAAATCGGTTCAGATTTAGATATAGCTCCGATTTATAAAGCTTCGCCCGATTTTAGGTAACTAGACCATCTTTTGACTTACACGAAATTTGGCACAGCGTACTGAATTAAGTCTAGAATGATGTTTGCCAAGTTTCGTGAAAATCGGTTCAGATTTAGATATAGCTCCCATATATATCTTCGTCCGATTTAAGGTAAATGGTGCACCAAAGTCACTAAATATCTTTCGATCTGCACGAAATTTGGCACAACGTACTTAATTAAGTCTAGAATGATATGTGCAAAGTTTCGTGAAAATCGGTTCAGATTTAGATATACCTCCCATATATAGCTTCGCCCGATATAATCGAGATAGACCCATGGTTCCTTTTGAGAATATGCATAGAATCACTTTCTTAGTCGATTTATGCATGTCCGTCTGTCCATATAAAATTGTAAACAAAGTAAAGATTTATGATCCGAATTGGATGAAATTTAGCACAGCTCACTTGTTTGGCCCAAGGATGAACCCTATTGAAATTCGGAAAAATCGGTTCAGATTCAGATATAGCTCCCACATTTAGATATAGCTCCCATATATATCTTCGTCCGATTTAAGGTAAATGGGGCACCAAAATCCCTATATATCTTTCGATCTGCACGAAATTTGGCACAACGTACTTAATTAAGTCTAGAATGATATGTGCAAAGTTTCGTGAAAATCGGTTCAGATTTAGATATACCTCCCATATATAGCTTCGCCCGATTTTAGGTAAATAGTCCACTAAAATCCCTGGAAATCTTTTGATTTGCACGAATTTTGGCATAGTGTACGAAATTAATTCTAAAATAATGTATGAAAAGTTTTGAGAAAATCGGTTCAGATTCAGATATAGGTAAATAGTCCCCGATTTTAGGTAAATAGTCCACTAAAATCCCTGGAAATCCTTTGATTTGCACGAATTTTGGCATAGTGTACGAAATTAAGTCTAGAATAATGCATGAAAAGTTTTGAGAAAATCGGTTCAGATTCAGATATAGCTCCCATTTATAGCTTCGCCCGATTTTAGGTAAATAGTCCACTAAAATCCCTGGAAATCTTTTGATTTGCACGAATTTTGGCATAGTGTACGAAATTAAGTCTAGAATAATGTATGAAAAGTTTTGAGAAAATCGGTTCAGATTCAGATATAGCTCTCATATAGAGCTCCCATATATAGCTTCGCCCGATTTAAGGTTAATTGTGTACCAAAGTCCATATATATCTTTCGATTTGCACGAAGTTTGGCACAGCGTACCAAATTAGGTATAGAATGATGTGTGCAAAGTTTCGTGAAAATCGGTTCAGATTTAGATATATATATATATATATATATAAATAGTCCACTAAAGTCCCTGGAAATCTTTTGATGTGCACGAAATTTGGCACAGAGTTATGAATAAGATCGAGAATGATGTCTGCTAAATTTCGCGAAAATCGGTTCAGATTTAGATATTGCTCCCATATGTATTTTCATCCGATTTAATGTAATTGGTGCACCAAAGACCCTATATTTCTTTCGATTTGCACGAATTTTGGTATAGGGTACTGAATTAAGTCTAGAATGATTTTACTAAGCTTCGAGAAAAGATCCATAGCTAGGCCGATTGACACATCGAACTGATGTTATATAAATTAGTCTCTGGCATGTTTCCCTGACATCGGTTCAGATATAGATTTATAACAAAACGCGTCGTCTGTTAGGATACATATGTAAAATATACCCAAAGTGGTGAAGGGTATCATATAGTCGGCCCAGTCCGACTTTACTACTTTCCTTACTGGTTTTTTATTTTGATTGTAGCTTCCGTCATTCCATGTTGTTATTCTTTATTATTTTGAATATGTACTTTAACTCAGTGTTGTGTTTTGTATTTGTGTGTGTGTTTATTATGACAGCATGACGTAATGACGATGAAAGGATGAATGGGGTCAAAGTACATGTTCTGGCATCACATATTCATTCATTCGTGCTTTTCATTGCGGATACACAGAAAATAAATTAGGGATGGGGAAATGTTTATGGTTTGTTTTACACCAAAAAATACATATTTTATTATGTCGGTTGGTTTTCGAAGGTTATTGTTTAAAAGTTATGTATATTCATTTTATTTCATTATATTATATATTGTAAAACAAATGTTTAAATTCAATTTATCTTACCCAGCAAAATATAATGTTGGTTTGTCTTGGACAAAACTACCGCCCAACAATTATAAGGTTTGTTTAAACACTTAATATTCATAACAGCTATTCTCTTTGGCTTGTACTCGAAATTGCCACATTACACGATATACACAAACAAAAGAAAACATATTTTGTCTGACTGCCACCAACGAATGGACTGTAAACCGTCCTAGGCCAGCAATCTGCTGTAGGCGTTCATATTTCATATTTTGTTTTGCGACAAATGTATTTGCTACACAGGAACTTTACAATCTTTGATGGTACTCAAGTGTAGAGTTTAGTGTTCTCTTGGATTATAATAGCCACTTTCTAAACAATGAAGAAAAAAGCGGAATAACGACAAAAGACAAATGTACTTTCATAAATATTTGGAGACCAAAAATATCGGTAGCAAAATGTACAAATAAACTGTATATATATTTATGTATATATACATATTGTGTACTTGAGATATGTATAAGAAATCTGCGGAAACGCCCAAATACAATTATTGTACGTATATATGATATCAATAATAAACAAAGATTTTAAAATGGAAGAAATATCAATAGTGATAGATTAAAAGTTAAGAAATCGTATGAAATACGTTAAGAGAGATAAAATGTTTGGGGTTCACAAATCCATAGCAATTTCCGATAGAACATCCTCAAGTAGAAAATTAAGGTTCTAGCCGCATTTCTCATCCGAATTAAGGGAACCCCACCCATTCTCGATATTAATTTTTTAAGGTTTTCAATGGGCTGGTAAATCAATACCAATGATTGTTGAGGTTTGTCACTTTGCACATATATATTTGAACATTTAAAAGAGAAGAAAAATAATTTACAAAAAAAATTTGTTATTGTTTTGTTGTTGTTTTTTGTAATTAAAGAAAATTCCTTATTTTTGATGGCGGGCATGATAACTCCCCACTGGAACATTGGAATTCTAAAATTCCAACGGTGTTAGAAAGAGTACATGTCTGGCTCTCGTTTGAACTAGGATTATTGACTTCGCTCTAAAATTAACAAAATGGCGGACCTTTGAATAAATATTTTTGGAAAATCACCGATTTTTGACCAAAAACCAAGTTAAAAAATATGGAAGATCTTCACCGATTGGCTTTATCCTAGTTCATACGATAGCTATACACTCACAGAGAAACGTGTAAAAATTTTGAATCGATTGGATTATTAGTTTTTGAGTTATCGTGCCCGCCATTCGCAAAAGAGAAAAACGCGTTTAAAGTTTGAGAAGCCCTTTAGCCGTCACTTGATGCTGACACAATAAATCGGCTATATTTTCAAGAGTTTTTGAGATTTTCACTTGAAATTTTGTAGGGACATTCTTGATTTAGTGTAGAATCGAATTAAGTCAAAAAAATTTTTGACCCCGAGAATGGGGGGTCCTCTTAAGTGTTATTTGGCATTTCCGTTTATTAACGATCCTAAGACGTCCGTCAATCAGGGAAGGTATGATATTCGAATTTTTAAAGGTTTTAGATGCATTTTCGAAACGAAGTTATTGTAATTGAACACTTCGGGTTCTTGGTGGAGGAATGACATCATCGATATTAGCCAATGATTTGACATACTACATACTAATTGGTGCAAATTTAGCCTTTAAAGTTTACATATGGCATACTTTAAGTTCGATTTAAATATTTTATTACTGTTTTACCATACCATAAAACGTTTGCATTTCATGGTTTTGGCATACATCTGCCTTGAAAATGGTCCCTATAATCTCCACTCTTTTAAGTTATCCATATATAGTTTCGTCCGAATTCATGTAAATGGTGACCCAAGTCCCTATATATCCTTCGATTTGCACGAAATTTGGCATAGCGTACTGAATTGAGCCTAGAGTGATGTCTGCCAAGTTTCGAGAAAATCGGTCCAGACTTATATATAGCTCCCATCAACAACGTACACAGGATTTCGGGGGAGGGCCCGGTAGTACAAAATGAAAAAATTTGCTGTTGCAAATATAAATTTACTGTGAAAAAAAATCATTTCACCTTCGTACGTCCCTGGCTCCCATATATAGTTTCGTCCGATTTCATGTAAATGGATAAAAGTCCCTATATATCCTTCGATTTCCACGAAATTTGCCATAACGTACTGAATTGAGCCTAGAGTGATGTCTGCCAAGTTTCGAGAAAATTGCTTAAGCTTTAGATATAGCTCCCATATATATTTTCGTCCGATTTAATTTAAATTTAGTCCAGAATGATGTGTGCCGAGTTTCGTGGAAATCGGTTGAGATTTAGATATAGCTGCCTTTTATTATAGATTGATTTTATGTAATTGACGCACCAAGGAACCAATAGGCTGATAGGATTTTAAGTAAATTGGGCATCAAACTTCTCATTTTAGTCAGATTGACATCAAATTTTGCACAACGTACAAAATTGAGCATAGAATGGCTTCATCGATCACATGCAGAAACCCTAGTCCTATAGGGACTACAATAACTTAAGGGGAGCCCCCCCATTCTCGGGGTCAAATTTTTTTTTGATTTAAATTTGGCATAACGTACTGAATTGAGCCTAGAGTGATGTCTGCCAAGTTTCGAGAAAATCGCTCAAGCTTTAGATATAGCTCCCATATATATTTTCGTCCGATTTAATTTAAATTTAGTCCAGAATGATGTGTGCCGAGTTTCGTGGAAATCGGTTGAGATTTAGATATAGCTGCCTTTTATTATAGATTGATTTTATGTAATTGACGCACCAAGGAACCAATAGGCTGATAGGATTTTAAGTAAATTGGGCATCAAACTTCTCATTTTAGTCAGATTGACATCAAATTTTGCACAACGTACAAAATTGAGCATAGAATGGCTTCATCGATCACATGCAGAAACCCTAGTCCTATAGGGACTACAATAACTTAAGGGGAGCCCCCCATTCTCGGGGTCAAAATTTTTTTTTGATTTAATTCGAATCTACACTGATTAAAGAATGTCCCTACAAAATTTCAAGTCAAAATATCAAGAACTCTTTGAGATATAGCCGATTTATTGTGTCAGCATCAAGTGGCGGCTAAAGGGCTTCTCAAACTTTAAACGCGTTTTTCTCTAAACATTTTTTTGCGAATGGCGGGCACGATAACTCCAAAACTAATAACCCAATCGATTTCAAATTTTTGCACGTTTCTCTGTGAGTGTATAGCTATCGTATGAACTAGGATAAAGCCAATCGGTGAAGATCTTCCTTATTTTTAACTTGGTTTTTGGTCAAAAATCGGCGATTTTGCAAAAATATTTTTTCAAAGGTCCGCTATTTAGTTAATTTTAGAGCGAAGTCAATAATCCTAGTTCATACGAGAGCCAGACAGACAAACAACAACAAAACAACAACAAAATTTTTTTGTAAATTATTTTTCTTCCTTTTTAAATCTTCAATTATATATGTGCAAAGTTACAAACATTAACAACCATTGGTATTGATTTACCAGCCCATTGAAAATCTTGAAAAATTAAAATCGAGAATGGGTGGGGTTCCCTTAAGCAATATTACACAGTTTCTCTGTCCTTAACCTCACCTTCATCTAATCTTTATGTACACCCAGGAATGTATGCGTAGTTGCGTTTTCCAGAAGTACAGACATAGCCCAACGGATGACAACGGATATTTGCTTGAAGTCGATTTACATACTTTTGTCCCATTGTAACAAACGAATGACATGTTTATGGATAAATCTAGGTGGATTCACATTTAGATAAATATCACATATTTTATTTCATCCAATTTCATGTTAATATTCCTGGGTATATTAACCCATAGTGGTGAATGGTATTATATAGTCCAGGTTCATAGTAAAGAAAATATTTCTCACCAGAAAAATTTCAAATGTTTGTAAATGCCTACTTTTCAAATGCCTATAAAGGGTTACCTTGTAAAAAGTACATGTTGTTTTGATGGTACTTTTCCTGTGCAATATTTGTGGTCTCCGCTCAACATCGCCTTACTTCTTTTCTCTTCTAGTCACATTTTCTTCCAAAAATAGCGGAGGAAAATGTGAAATTTGAATATCTGCTCGTGTTACGAATTATCCTTGAGGATTATGCTGAATTGTTTTTGTTTAATTTTAATGACAAGTTGTTAAGCTCCCGTGGTGTGAAGGCTTTGTTTGTCTTAGGGATTTGCAGCGATGGCCATTTACTTTCGCTTTTGTTGTTTTGTTATTCTACACATTGTTACTATAAAAAGGCCCTAGAACAAGAAAAGTTTTCTTGTTTACATGGAAAATGGTATAATGTAAATAATGACATTCAAAAGAGAACAAAAAATACAATATGCCAATTTAGAAAATGTGCCCATTTTTATTACCGAAAGAAATGAAAAAAAAACATAACGTCTTTGATGTTATAGCAGGATGCCTAATTAAATAAATGTTGAAACATATGTCATCTACATGCATATGTTTGTTGAGTTCAGCTATTACATCTTAAAATTGAACTAAATTTTGTGAAATACGAAATTGGAATTTAGATCCATATACATATACATATGAATTTATACGGAAATATTTTGGGTTCTAATAAAAACAAATAAATACTCCGGACCGAAGGTTTTTTAATCCTCCACCATGAGGATATGTATAAACATGGATATTGAAAATGTTCTGTGAAAAATTTAATTATGATCAAATATATATATATATATACTTTATGGGGTCTTTGGTGAATATATCTAGATGTTGCACCTTATGGTGGAGGGTATAAAAATATAAGGTCAAGATTCACCATACGAATATAGTCAAACCAAATAAATATTGGCCCCTAACTGGCTTCAATTTTTTTTTTTTTTTTAAATTCCAGTTCCATTGTTAAAATACAATTTCATAAAAATAATAACTAAATTTTTGTTTTTTTTTTCTAAATCGGAACCGATTTTCACGAAACTTAACATACATCACTCTTGACTTTATTCAGTACGCTGTACCAAATTTCGTGCAAATCGAAAGATATTTAGGGACTTTGATGCACCATTTACCTTAAATCGGACGAAAATATATATAGGAGCTATATATATAAATCTGAACCGATTTTCATAAAACTCTAGCTCGTCCGTCCTTCCGTCTGTTGTAATCACGCTATCTTCAGAACGAATTGAGGTGCTGAAATTTGGGTTAGGTTTGTCTTTTGTCTGGAGGAAGGTCAAGATCGAAATTGTGATATACCGGTCCACGTTAAAGCATAGCTCCCATATAACAGTACCTTCCAATTTTCGGTATTTTGAGGTTCTTGATTTGTTCTTGGGTAACAAATCTCTCCACTAAAAATTATAAATATAAGACATTTTTCGATATTTTGAGGATATTTGGTTTTTTGTAGTTGTGTATGGTAGCAAATCTCCCCGCAAAAATTATTAATATTCTCCCCCATTTTAGGTAGTCCCCCTTTTTATACCCCTCAACACACTGAGGTACAGGGTATTATGTGTTTGTGCATATGTTTGTAACAGGCAAAAGGAAACGAGATAGACACATGGTTCCTTTTGAGAATATTCTATGCATATCATCACTATCACTTTCTGAGTCGATTTACGCACGTACGTCTGTCCATGTTAAATTGTAAACAAAGTACAAAGTACAGGTCGAAACTTTAGTTTCGTCTATATCTCCTGACGCATTAAAGGCCACAATTACAACCTAAACACCACGAAATTTTACACTGTGAAGGGGATCTGACTAACTAATTTGAATGGCTGTTTTGATAATGATCGGTCAATATTTAGAGTTTAGTGGTATTTTTATAGGGTATCATATGTCGGACCCGTCCGACTATACTGCTCCGCTCACTGGTTTATATATTGTTTTGAAAAAATTACACTTAAACAATTAAACTTGATATTTGTTATTTTAGACCCAATTCAGTACGCTATGCAATAATACGCTATCCAATCAAATCACACTTTCGAATGCCGTTGTAGTTTTTGGATTCGGAAGTTCCAGCGATCGGAAATTATGCCCAGCCGTTTGAAAATCCTCAGACTATTAAGAATACATGTGCTGTTCTATCACATCGAGGTGTTTCAAACGAAATCAAAATTGTTATATGGTGGAGGATGTATAAACTGTGTGTGAGTTTCTAATCCCATGGAGTAAATTTGCAGAATGCTACCGGCCTTTATTTAACAGTATTACAATATTCAATCGTCCGACTTCGATAGACAGCCAATCTTCACATACAGTACATTTCAAGTTGATTGTATCTTTTGTTTCAATTACATGACACTGACTTTTATAGTAACTGTTATATGAGCGAAGTAAAGCAAATAAATCCTAAAAAAATCCCTAACGCATATAAAACTTATAAAATCATTCCCATTCTCTCCGATTGTACGTACATGTCGCGTAAAATACAAAACACCAACACTTCTGTGTAAATCAACCAACGTCTCGTCGTATAAATAAATATAAACAACAGCAATAACAATGCTTATCAAGAACTTTAAAATAGTATATATGTATTGGCAAACTTACCGAAACTTTGTTTGCTTGTCTGGGGACTTCCGACGGAATTTCGTAATGTCTCGTTACATTGTTCATTAATGGTGGGGCGGCTGCATATACAAAACCAGTAAGGAAAGTAGTAAAGTCGGACGGGACCGACTATATGATACCCTTCACCACTTTGGGTATAGTTAACCGATGAATCTTAACAGATGTCGCATTTTTCAAGGATCAGTAAAATTAAATTGGACCCATAACCATATCTTTCCACAACCTATACTAAATTTTTCATTTGGTCAGATACAGAGTTGATTCTTATAATGGGACAAAATTATGTAAATCAATTTGAAGCATATATCAGTCGGATACCCGTTGATTATTTGGATGCATATCTGATATTAGGAGTTTGATGCACAATTTATAAAAGCTATATCGAAATCTAAGCCGATTTCATCGAAACTTGTCACAGAATATCGGCCACATTTTGAGTTATTGGTGCATCATATAGCTAAAATCGGGAGAAAATATGGTAGCTCTATCCAAATTTGAACCGATTCCAATAAAACTTTCCACATGTTAAGTGCACATTTTAATTAAAACCTGCCGAAACTATATATAGGAACTATATCTAAATCTGACCTAATTTCAACAACACGTTATCTCATAATAACTTCCATAAGCAACATTTTGTGCCAATCGGATCCACCTGTGGAATTCGGTGCAGCATTTATATATAATTTATAAGCTATACTACTGGTACACCATTTTCCTTAAATCGGACGAAAATATATATGGGATCTATATCTAAATCTAAACCGATTTTCAGGAAATTTAACACACATCATTCTAGACCCAATTCATTATGCTGTGCCAAATTTCGTGAAAATCAAA
The DNA here is from genome assembly GCF_032173495.1 of Musca vetustissima. Lineage (NCBI taxonomy): Eukaryota > Metazoa > Arthropoda > Insecta > Diptera > Muscidae > Musca > Musca vetustissima. The sequence goes on along the minus strand of NW_026882816.1, from coordinate 14,042 downwards.
AGATGTTTAGGGACTTTGGTGCACCATTTACCTTAAATCGGACGAAAATATATATGGGAGCTATATCTAAATCTGGCCCGATTTTCACGAAACTTAGCACACATCATTCTAGGCTTAATTCAGTACGCTGTGCCAAATTTCGTGCAAATCGAATGATATTTAGGGACATTGGTGCACCATTTACCTAAAATCGGAGGAAAATATATATGGGAGCTATATATAAATCTGAACCGATTTTCATGAAACTTAGCACACATCATTCTAGGCTTAATTCAGTACGCTGTGCCAAATTTCGTGCAAATCGAAAGATTGTTAGGGACTTTGGTGCACCATTTACCTTAAATCATACGAAAATATGTATGAGAGCTATATCTAAATATGAACCGGTTTTCCCAATTTCAATAGGGTTCGTCCTTGGGCCAAATAAGTGACTTATGCCAAATTTCATCCAATTCGTATAATAAATGCGACCTGTACTTGTACAGACAGACGGACGGACGGACATGCATAAATCGACTCAGAAAGTAATTCTATGCATATTCTCAAAAGGAACCATGTGTCTATCTCGTTTCCTTTTGCCTGTTACATACATATGCACTAAGACATAATACCCTGTACCACAGTGTGGTGAAGATTACAATGAGAAGAATTAAAGTGTCGCAACTGCTACAAGTCAGTTTAAATTTTTTGTTGTAAAGTGTGGGTGTACCAATGTTGCTGGTTTTAGCTCATAAAGTATATGGCCATATAAAATAATCCAAATATGTATGTGTGTGTGAAATATTTGGGGCAATAACTGTAGCTTTGCAATATCAACCAAGAATTATATTTTCTTGGATCAATTATTCAATTGAATTAGTTCTTCATAATGACAAAAAGAAATAATAAATCAAAATTAATTCAAAAGCTATTTACTGGCGGACTCTCGCTTTATTTTTTGACTTCTCACATTTGTTTATCCATCTGCGAGGTATTGGCCTTTTACTTTAGGCTTAACTTTAATCAACTTCGAACTTTTAGCATAACATCAGAGAATTTATTAATTCTCTGAAGATTGTTAGGGACTTTGGTGCACCATTTACCTTAAATCATACGAAAATATGTATGAGAGCTATATCTAAATATGAACCGGTTTCCCCAATTTCAATAGGGTTCGTCCTTGGGCCAAATAAGTGACTTATGCCAAATTTCATCCAATTCGTATAATAAATGCGACCTGTACTTGTACAGACAGACGGACGGACGGACATGCATAAATCGACTCAGAAAGTAATTCTATGCATATTCTCAAAAGGAACCATGTGTCTATCTCGTTTCCTTTTGCCTGTTACATACATATGCACTAAGACATAATACCCTGTACCACAGTGTGGTGAAGATTACAATGAGAAGAATTAAAGTGTCGCAACTGCTACAAGTCAGTTTAAATTTTTTGTTGTAAATGTGGGTGTATGGGTGTACCAATGTTGCTGGTTTTAGCTCATAAAGTATATGGCCATATAAAATAATCCAAATATGTATGTGTGTGTGAAATATTTGGGGCAATAACTGTAGCTTTGCAATATCAACCAAGAATTATATTTTCTTGGATCAATTATTCAATTGAATTAGTTCTTCATAATGACAAAAAGAAATAATAAATCAAAATTAATTCAAAAGCTATTTACTGGCGGACTCTCGCTTTATTTTTTGACTTCTCACATTTGTTTATCCATCTGCGAGGTATTGGCCTTTTACTTTAGGCTTAACTTTAATCAACTTCGAACTTTTAGCATAACATCAGAGAATTTATTAATTCTCTGAAGATTGTTAGGGACTTTGGTGCACCATTTAACTTAAATCATACGAAAATATGTATGAGAGCTATATCTAAATATGAACCGGTTTCCCCAATTTCAATAGGGTTCGTCCTTGGGCCAAATAAGTGACTTATGCCAAATTTCATCCAATTCGTATAATAAATGCGACCTGTACTTGTACAGACAGACGGACGGACGGACATGCATAAATCGACTCAGAAAGTAATTCTATGCATATTCTCAAAAGGAACCATGTGTCTATCTCGTTTCCTTTTGCCTGTTACATACATATGCACTAAGACATAATACCCTGTACCACAGTGTGGTGAAGATTACAATGAGAAGAATTAAAGTGTCGCAACTGCTACAAGTCAGTTTAAATTTTTTGTTGTAAATGTGGGTGTATGGGTGTACCAATGTTGCTGGTTTTAGCTCATAAAGTATATGGCCATATAAAATAATCCAAATATGTATGTGTGTGTGAAATATTTGGGGCAATAACTGTAGCTTTGCAATATCAACCAAGAATTATATTTTCTTGGATCAATTATTCAATTGAATTAGTTCTTCATAATGACAAAAAGAAATAATAAATCAAAATTAATTCAAAAGCTATTTACTGGCGGACTCTCGCTTTATTTTTTGACTTCTCACATTTGTTTATCCATCTGCGAGGTATTGGCCTTTTACTTTAGGCTTAACTTTAATCAACTTCGAACTTTTAGCATAACATCAGAGAATTTATTAATTCACTTGCTTCACACACAACATGATGAGTGGAACTTTCAGAACATAATTAACATTAATTGTGGGTTTCCTTAACTTCATTAACCCACGCTATCAATTGGATGTATTCACTTTGAAAACTTTTTTATTAAAAAATACAACATTTTTCTTTTTGTATTCTTATACAAATTTTCAATATTATTTCAACACTGAAATTTTGTTTGGCTTAGTTGTTGTTGTTAATTGTAAACATTTCACCTTTTTTCTATCACGTTTTTAAACTAAACATTGAAAATTCGCTAACATATCTGTGACGCTTTTACCCAGATAAGACAAAATTAGAACTGAGACGTTCAATTTCATTCGATTCAGACAATGATGACTGGATGCTGTGTATCCTGACAACGCTCTCTTATATTGGGTGCGTGTATGTGAATTAACAGAGCAGAGAGTAGCCGGAATTTGAGAGCACTGTTAACCTGTTGGAAAGCATTGCTGTAAGATTATTGAAGCAGCAATAATTTGTCTTCTAAACTGAGGTATGTAACAGTATATTCAAGTGGGTCGTTACTATTGTGGTGCTAAATGTCTGTAAATGCATTTGTCCACTTTAACAGTATATTAAAATGGGTCGTTATTCTTGCTAAATAGCACAAAAACCTTTGAATATAACAGTATTGAGGGTTGATTTGCAATTTAGCAAATATACATTTTCCTAGGATGTTTGGTACTGCAAATTGTACGACCCCTTATTCTGTATTTTGAAAATTTTAATCGCTTTTTTCAACCGAAGTGGCTATAATATTACAATTATATTATTCGCAGATTTTTTCCCAATATATAGTATGATTTATATCATATTTTGAGTTCTTAGAGGGTGAAAAATATCCTTGCAGAATTTTTATTTCGATATACGTTCATATTTAATAACAGCGATGTTGAAAATCGCAGCGTATAAGGTGCTAATCACACTTCTTGACATATTCGTGGCATGCTTAAAGATAGCCTTAATAAAAAGTCTGTGGAAAGTACAGGTCGCATTTATGATCCGAATTGGATGAAATTTGGTATAGGTCACTTATTTGGCTCAAGGACGAACCCTATTGAAATTGAGAAAAATCGGTTCAGATTTAGATATAGCTCCCATATATAGTTTTGTCCGATTTTATGTAAATTGTGCACCCTACATATCTCTCGTTTTTGTACGAAATTTGGCATACAGTACAGAATTAAGCCTAGAATGATGTGTGTTAAGTTTCGACAAAATCGGGTCAGATTAAGATATAGCTCCCATATGTATTTTCGACCGATTTTCGATTTCCACGAAATTTGGTATAGCGCACTAAATTAAGTCTAGAATTACATATGTTAAGTTACGTGAAAATCGGATCAGATTTAGATATAGCTCCCATATATATTTTTGTCCAAAGTCCCTACAGGTCCCACATATATGTTTTAGTCCGATTTTAGGTAAATTGTGCACCTAATGTTTATCCGATTAAAACGAAATTTTGCACAAAGTACCATATATATTTCGTACGGGTGTCTGATTGAGATTATATTTTTAACAGTGCGGCATAGTGAATCGCGTGTATCATGTTTGCTATAAATCGACTTCCTTAAATCTGATGGGAATTAAATTTAGCATAGGTTGAAATTTCCTTTCCTTACTGGTTTGATATTTTATTACTTGTTATATATGTTTCGGTTTTTATATTTCTTACCACTGTGTAAATTTTTTGTGTTCCAACATCTTTTTTACTTCTCTTTACAAATTCAAGAGAATGACCTATTACATTACATTTTAAAAGAAATGTAATCGTTATCGCTTAAAATGTTCTCTTAAACTAAACACACATACAGAAGAATTCTAGCCTAACAAACAATGTGAAACCGGTTATTATCAAAACAGAGCATAAAAATACATCAGCTGGAATAAAAAGGACTTCACACTCTTCAAAAAACCATAAAGGATGTTAGAAAATATATATGAGTGTGATTATGTGTGTGTACAAGTGCTTACTGTATTTAAGGCGGGCATTTCATTACGCTAGTGGGTGTGTACGTAGATTTCTCTATGCAAGGAAAAGCAAATTCAGTTGTAGATGTCTTGGTCGCGAATGAGAAATATTTCTACCATTTATGAATGTTTCTATGTTGAAGTTAAGTGATTATTACTGTTAGCTGCTGCTATGACAGCAATTTATCATTCAACATGCACGTTGCTGAGTTTTCGTACAGTGGCATGGCAATTGCTCTCTAATGCTTCTTCTATGATAATGATAAGGCAGCTACAATATACTACAATTGCAAAATATATTTTTTAAAACCGTTTAATGTTTAACAAGAACGTGATTTTGTCTACGTTAAATATGTATATGTTAAATAATTCATCAAGATTTAAATTTAAAATGCAGAACATGACCATTTGTGCGTTGTCAATTGTCGATATTATAGAAAAACTAGCTGAACCCGTGGCGCTTCGCTGCCCATACTAAAGTTATTAACATGGGATAGTTAACGTCGAAAACTATTTGTAGGTATTTCGTAGAGTAATATCAGTAACAATTTCGGACTATGTATTAGTATAATTGATTCTATTCAATAGATTACAAATACATTTTTAAACCAGTAAGAAAGTTTAGGTATATTCTACATATGTATCCTAACATATGTAGAGTATATCTGAACCGATTTCAGGGAAACTTGACAGAGACTAATTTATATTACATCAGTACGTTGTGTAAATCGACCAACTATGGATCTTTTCACGAAGCTTAGCAACATCATTCTAGACTTAATTCAGTACCCTATACCAAAATTCGTGCAAATCGAAAGATTTTCAGAGATTTTGGTGCACCAATTACCTAAAATCGGATGAAAATATATATGGGAGCTATATCTAAATCTGGGCCGATTTCCACGAAACATAACACACATCATTCTATACCTAATTAATTACGCTGTGCCAAGTTTCGTGCAGATCGAAAGATATTTCGGGACTTTGTCGCACCATTTACCTTAAATCGGACGAACATATATGTGGGAGCTATATCTAAATCTGGACCGATTTCCAGGAAACTTAACACACATCATTCTAGACGTAATTCATTACGCCATGCCAAATTTCGTGCAAATCGAACGATATATAGAGACATTGGTACACCATTTACATTAAATCGGACGAAAATTTCAATAGGGTTCGTCCTTGGGCCAAATAAGTGACCTATGCCAAATTTCATCCAAATCGGATCAAAAATGCGACCTGTACTTTGTTCACAAAAATACATGGACAGACAGACAGACGGGCGGACGGATGGACATGCATAAATCGACTTAAAAAATGATTCTATGCATATTCTAAAAAGGAACCATGTGTCTATCTAGTTTCCTTTTGCCTGTTATAAACTTATGCACAAAGACATAATACCCTGTACCACAGTGTGGTGAAGGGTATAAAAATCTTTGAATAACGGTGGTAGTATTAAAAACAAATTTAGCTTGACTTTTCTAATCAGTTGTAATAGTACCATACACAAATACATTTTCTCCAATATTTACATGTTTCTCATTAATCATTAATTAGTTTGAGTTGTGTATTTTTAATTGTTTCATTGCCAAGAAAAATGCACAGTAATACATTATCACATCATAATATTTTTACAGAACCTAGATATAGTAATGTTATTCTTAAGAAACCATGATCAAGCCCGAATATAGGATTTGTGGCATTTGTGTTAGTCATTTCCTCTATACATCCTCGAAATATATCAGCTATAATGACAAGCCAACACAGATTTCGGACTTTTATAACTTTTATTCCACAATCAGCATTTCTCTTTTGGATATCTCCCATATTGAATTCATAGTCTTTTTCTTCAATGGTGGATGAATTTTTATACCCTTCACCACACTGTGGTACAGGGTATTATGTCTTTGTGCATATGTTTGTAACAGGCAAAAATAATAATAAGATAGACCCATGGTTCCTTTTGAGGATATGCATAGAATCACTTTCTAAGTCGATTTATGCATGTCCGTCCGTCCGTCTGTCCATGTTAAATTGTAAACAAAGTACAGGTCGCATTTATGATCCGAATTGGATGAAATTTAGCACAGCTCACTTGTTTGGCCCAAGGACGAACCCCATTGAAATTGGGAAAAATCGGTCCAGATTTAGATACAGCTCCCATATATATTTTCGTCCGATTTAGGGTAAATGGGGTACCAAAGTCCCTAAATATCTTTCGATTTGCACGAAATTTGGTATAGCCCACCGAATTAGGTCTAGAATGATGTGTGCCAAGTTTCGTGAAAATCGGTTCAGATTTAGATATAGCTCCCATATATAGTTTCGCCCGATTTTAGGTAAATGGTGCACCAAAGTCCCTGAAAATCATTTGATTTACACGAATTTTGGCATAGCGTATTGTATTAAGTCTAGAATGACGTGTGCTAAGTTTCGTGAAAATCGGTTCAGATTTAGATATAGCTCCCATATATAGTTTCGCCCGATTTAAGGTAAATGGTGTACCAAAGTCCCTATATATCTTTCGATTTGTACGAAATTTGGTATATCCTACTGAAGTAGGTCTAGAATGATGTGTGCTAAGTTTCCTGAAAATCGGTTCAGATTTAGATATAGCTCCCATATAGTTTCGCCCGATTTTAGATAAATGGTGCATCAGAGTCCCTGAAAATCATTTGATTTACACGAATTTTGGCATAGCGTATTGAATTAAGTCTAGAATGACGTGTGCTAAGTTTCGTGAAAATCGGTTCAGATTTAGATATAGCTCCCATATAGTTTCGCCCGATTTTATATAAATGGTGCACCAAAGTCCCTGAAAATCATTTGATTTGCACGAATTTTGGTATAGCAATGTAAATGGTGCACCAAAGTCCCTATATATCTTTCGATTTGCTACTAAACTGAGCCTAGAGTGATGTCTGGCAAGTTTCGTGAAAATCAGTTGAGATTTAGTACTAAATTGAGCATAGAATAACGTAGTTGCGTTTTCTAGAAATACAGACATAGCCCAACGGATGACCTATTGATATTTCAAACAAATATCGATTTACATACGTTTGTCACATTGTAACAAACGAATGATATGTTTATGCATAGATCTAGGTCGATTCACATTTAGATAAATATCACATATTTTATTTGTTCCAATTTCATGTTAATAGTGCTGTTTAATATGCCCATAGTGGTGAAGGGTATCATATAGTCGGCCCCGTCCGACTTTACTACTTTCCTTACTGGTTAAAATTAAAAAATACAAATTTTATTTTTTCACAAATTGACAAAATGTAAAAATTAAAATGTCAAAAATTTTTCATTTTACACAAATTTTATTCCAATATGGAGATAATGGAGAGATGAAAAACAGCAGACGTTAACGGAATTACTGAACTGGATGTTTTTATCATAACTAATAATAGCATAAAAGGACCAAAAAATGAGTCGAACATTATCGATTTGGACCAATTTTGTTAATTCCTGGTCATTCCTGGCGTATGATTTAAATTTGTATGAGCCGATTTATTTAAGATATTCAAATTAATGCATAGAAAATGAATATTATTCAGAGGTATGATTACTGTTGATGCTATAATTCCTTGTCATCGCGGAATTTTCGAAGTTTTTCTTGCCTATCTTACCTACCTGGATTGGCATGACTTACTGCGAAAATTTCAGTTAAATCTATTTATCGGTTTTTGTGTCAACAACCAAAAGAGTTTCCATTTTCTACATTTAGATTAATTAAATGCGGTGAGGAGTACATTTTCCCCTATTGTACCACTCCAATTTTTGTACGGATGATGCGTATTTGCTACCAAGATACTCAGACAAATTTTGAATTGGGAATCTGTAACCCTTCTTAAGATATAAGCTTAGAAAATGAATATTAGTTCAGATGTATTATTACTTTCGATGCGATGTATTCACGATATACAGATAAATTTTGAAGGCGTTATCTGTAACTGTTTTTATGACAAACGCATATTACATGTTCAGAAAATTTGAGGTATTTTTACTATTGATGGTATAACTTTGCATCCACGCGGAATTTTAAAAGTTTATATAGCCTATGTTACTTTCAGGACATGCCCCGACATACAGTGTAAATATAGATTTTGGCTTCTATCGGTAACATACAAACAAACAAATTGTTTTCTATTTTATGTACATATATAGATTTGAAATATTGTGTTGTTTGGGAATCTAATTGAGAGGGGATAATTAATATAGATTCTGTAATGAAGATTATTTTCAAATATAAATTATTTTATTTTTAAATGAGAAAATAAATCAAATTACGATAAATTCTTAAGGGAACCCCCCCCCATTCTCGATTTTATTTTTTCAAAATTTTCAATGGGCTGGTAAATCAATACAAAGGCTTGTTAAGGTTTGTAACTTTACACATATACAATTGAAGATTTAAAAGAGAAGAAAAATAATTTACAACAAAATTTTGTTATTGTTTTTTGTAATTAAAGAAAAGTCCTTATTTTTGATGGCGGGCATGATAACTCCTCACTGGAACATCGGAATCCGAAAATTCCAACGGTGTTAGAAAGAGTACATGTCTGGCTCTCGTATGAACTAGGATTATTGACTTCGCTCTAAAATTAACAAAATGGTGGACCTTTGAAAAAATATTTTTGGAAAATCACCGATTTTTGACCAAAAACCAAGTTAAAAAATAAATAACCGATTGGATTATTAGTTTTTGAGTTATCGTGCCCGCCATTCGCAAAAAAATGTTTAGAGAAAAACGCGTTTAAAGTTTGAGAAGCCCTTCAGCCGTCACTTGATGCGGACATAATAAATCGGATATATCTTCAAGAGTTCTTGAGATTTTCACTTGAAATTTTGTAGAGACATTCCTTAATCAGTGTAGATTCGAATTATGTCAACAAAAATTTTGACCCCGAGAATGGGGGGGTCCCCTTAAGGGGAAACTTATAGAGTGTGAAAAACTACATGCTCTTCATTAAACATCATATCTCCTAAGGATAAGACTTGTTACTTATTTTATTCTCCATTCAACTTCAATTTGATGTCAACTTTTGATATGAAGTTACGACATTTTTATTGCACAACAGTAACCATTTGGGAAGCTAATAAAAACAGATCATAATATTAAATCATCAAAATAATATTTTGGGTATGTCATAAATTGATAATTGCCTATGCCAGAATATTTGTTATTTATAACCTTATGAGAAATATATAATATGTATACTTAATATAAAACCAGTGATCGGGATTACTAGCCTGGGTAATATTTCGCGATATTTGTACCCTCTTGGCCGATTAGAGGTAAATATCAAATCTTTCTGTACCTGGCGTTTTTTGAAGTTTTGTTTGCGGGGTGAACATTTACGTCATAGCATGTTATTTCTTACACAGAAAGGTCTTTGTTTATTTGCCCCGCTAAATATTGACCGATCATTAATATAACACCCATTCAAATTAGTTGACCAGACCGTGGTCATACTCCTTTCTATGTACAACTGCATGATATTCGGGTCATAATTGTAGTCTCTAGAGCGACCAGAAAAGCAGGCTGAAGTAAAGTTTTCACTCTATATTATCCCCTAAAAATTTGTGGACTTCATTGGCCCAAACCAAATAAAAATTTCAAAAGCAAAATTTCGTAAAGATTGGACCAATCTGGCCTGTATCGTGTTTACAAATTATAATGGGCGGACGGGCAGACAGACACACATCTAGATCGACTCAGCTAGTCGAGATATTCTTGGGGCCACACAAATCTTTAATACCTTTACAGCATAGTTGCGTAGGGTATAAACATGAATTTGTACTTATCTAAACTTCTAACATCAGTTGGGCTTTGTTTTTATAGCACACATTTATAGGGTTTGAAACACAATTTCATTTTATTAACATTAATATTCATTGTTAGTCCATCCAGTTCATGGTATATTGAAATTACTATCAATACCTACGTAAACTAATCCAGATAGTAGGGGAGACTGGGGCACCTTCTGCACTATTTGTTTAGAGCTCTGTATCTCAGTACTCATTCAACATATATAAAAACTTTATGGCTGATTATTGTCCTCTGACACTTAATTATAAAAACTAATACCAAAAATATATAAAAAACCATTGAGCGGAGCAGTATAGTCGGACGGGGCCGACCATACGATACCCTACACAACTACCACGAACTCTAACTTTCTGAGGATGTTTATTCCGAGTCTGAGTAATATTTCGTGATATTTGCCCCCGACAGTCCTTCTAATTACTTGTCCAGATTACCTTCACGGTGGGTGTGTTGTGATTTTCGGATTATATTCTACTCGAAAACACACAAAAAATTATGTTTTCGGTCCATTTCATCCCAAAATTTTAATCTGATCATCACCGAAAATTGTAGGCGTTGTTCTTGACCATAACTGGAACTTCATGAAAAATTTCAAAGCCATCAGCGCGATATTTCTCCCTCTAATGTGGTAATGGGTTACTAAATAATATCTGAATGCATAAGCACCTGTAAATATTTGACTGTAACTCCCACATCTGAGTAGATACATCACTATATTTGGTATCAATTTAAAGGCCAACCACTCCTCTTGGATATGCTATCAACTCCTGGGGTTTACATCCTCCAGGAGTAAATATATATGCCATAGAATACAAATTTTCTCATTTTTCACACAAAAGTCAGGGTCCATTTGACCCGCTAAATATTGACCGATCTTTATCAAAACATGTATGCTTATTCTCTGGCCCGATCCCCTTCTCCATGCAAAAATTCGCGGTGTTTGGGCCATAATTGCGGCCTCTGGAGCGACCAGAAAAACCGACAAAAATTTAGTATTTGGTCCATTTCATCCCCTAAATATTAACCGATCTTTTCCAAAAACAATAGGGGTCTTCATTGGCCAGAACCCACCCTACATGCAAAATTTCGTGAAGATTGGTCCATAACTGTGGCCTGTATCGTGTTTACAAATTATAATGGACAGACGGACGGACGGACGGACACACATGTCTAGATCGACTCAGCTAGTCGAGATATAACGATCGGTATACTTAAAGGTGGGTCTAGGACCAATATTTCGCGGCGTTACAAACATTTGGGGCTGCACAAAGCTATAATACACTGACAACATAGTTGTGTAGGGTATAATTAGTATTAGTGAAACATTTTTACAGTTTTTTTTTTTAAGTCAAATTCGCATTTGATGGGGCACATTCGGCACTATAGTCATAGCCTGGTAATTATCATCGCTATCAGTCTGGTTGAAATTCAGATCCTCTAAAGGCTCTATTTGGTTTTAATACGCGACACAATGTTTGAATTTTAGGGCTATAATTTCTAGCGGAGGACGTAAAAATCTCAAGGTCGCACACACCATCAGAAATAGGGGTTTTCTATCACATTTTCGTTAATACAAGCAAGTTTATTCTTATATATGTAATTTCGAACCATATTATTTTTTTTTTTTTTAAAGGCGAACCCAAAAACATTTTAAGGGGACCCCCCCGTTAACGGGGTCAAAAATTTTGTTGATATAATTCGAATCTACACTAATTTGAGAATGTCTCTACAAAATTTCAAATGAAAATCTCAACAACTCTTGAAGATATAGCCGATTTATTGTGTCAGTATCAAGTGACGGCTGAAGGGCTTCTCAAACTTTAAACGCGTTTTTCTCTAAACATTTTTTTGCGAATGGCGGGCACGACAACTCAAAAACTAATAACCCAATCGATTTCAAATTTGTACACGTTTCTCTGTGAGTGTATAGCTATCGTATGAACCAGGATAAAGCCAATCGGTGAAGATCTTCCATATTTTTATACCCTCCACCATAGTATGGAGGGTATATTAATTTTGTTTTTCCGTTTGTAACTCATCGAAATAATCATTTCCGACCCTATAATGTATATATATTCTTGATCAGCGTAAAATTCTATGACGATCTAGCCATGTCCGTCTGTCGGTCTGTCTGTCTGTTGTAATCACTCTAGCGTCCAAACGAATTGATATAGATAGCCAAAATTATGCATAGAGTCATCTTTTGTCTGCAGGCAGGTCAAGTTTGAAGATGGGCTTTATCGGTCCACGTTTAGGCATAGCCCCCATATAAGGGTACCCACCATACTTTCGGTATTTTGGGGTTCTTGAGCGCGTTTTTCAACGGATTTCGCTGAAATTTGTTACATTTGGTTCCTATTGGGTGCCAAATATCTCCACCAAAAATTATAAATATAGGTCCCATTTTTCTGGTAGCCCCCATATAAGGGTACCCCCAATTTTCGCTATTTTGAGGTTCTTGAGCACGTTTTTCAACCGAATTCGCTGAAATTCGGTATTTTGTAGTCGAATATGGTAGCAAATTTCTCTACAAAAAAATCTTAATATGCACGCCCTCTTTGGGGTAGTCCCCATATAACCCCTTTTTTATATTAAAATAGTTATGCAATTTGTTCCGCGTTTTGGGTTTCGTTGCTAAGACTCTGTTGTAACTATATTCACCTGTGGAGGATATCGAGATAAAAAACTAGAACGTAAGGTTCGATAATGAACTATATATGAACTATAACCGTATTTAAACCTAGCCCCTGTGTGGGAGGTACCAGAAGGAGTGGACCGATATTCCCCATCTTCGAATTTGAACTAAGTTTGGAAGAAATAATAAGATTGGCAAAGTTTGGATGAAATGTAAATTTTCTGAAACGGATTTGGTCCAAAGAAACATGGGGTCTAGAACCAATATTTCGATGAGGCACATTTTCACGGTGTAAATTGTATACACCCTCATTAGCCATAAGCCATTAAAAATTTCTGAAATTTGTATTATAGTTTACATAGAAATGTTGGAATAGGTCCACTTTTTGGTATGTTCTCTATATTTTCATTTCTAGTGCCTAGTATCCAAAGTTCGGCCCGGCCAAACTTAACACTTATTCACTTGTTTAACTTGGGTTTTGGTAAAAAATCGGCGATTTTCCAAAAATATTTTTTCAAAGGTCCGCCATTTTGTTAATTTTAGAGCGAAGTCAATAATCCTAGTTCTAGTACGAGAGCCTGACATGTGCTCTTTCTGACACCGTTGGATTTTCGGATTCCGATGTTCCAGTGAGGAGTTATCATGCCCGCCATCAAAAATAAGGACTTTTCTTTAATTACAAAAAACAGCAACAAAACAATAACAAATTTTTTTTGTAAATTATTTTGCTTGTATTTTAAATCTTCAATTATATATGTGTAAAGTTACAAACCTTAACAAGCATTGGTATTGACTTACCAGCCCATTGAAAATCTTGAAAAATTAAAATCGAGAATGGGTGGGGGCGGTGGGGGTTTCCCTTAAGGAAATAATATTGCACTATCTGTATATGGCCGAATGTGTCCACTTTATACTGCCGGAATTCTACCCGAATGTACTTTTTATACTTTTTTTAATTTTTTTCTATCAGTCTTTTAAAAACATTATGTATTTAAATTTTTCTATAATAATACA
>NW_026882815.1:0-44074 GCF_032173495.1 Musca vetustissima | reverse complement strand
TTAAAAAGTGGTTAACTACGATGTGTATTATTATAGAAATATTAAAAAAATATAATATTTTTACAAAACTGATCGAAAAAAAACTAGAAAAAGTACATTCGGGGTACATTCGGCATTTTAAAGTGGGGCACATTCGGCCTTATACAGATTGTGCAATATTATTTCCTTAAAATGTTTTTGAGTTTATCTTTAAATCTAATCCTTTAATTTGGTTCAAAATTGCATATATAAGATCAAACGTGCTTGTATTGACGAAAATGCGATAGAAAACCCATATTTCTGATGGTGTGTGCGACCTTGAGATGTAAACGTCCGCCGCTAGAAAATAAAGCCCTATAATTCAAACATTGTGTGGCGTATTAAAATCAAATAGAGCCTTTAGAGGATCTGAATTTCAACCAGACTGATAGCAATGATAATTACCAGGCTTTGACTATGGTGCTGAATGTGCCCCATCAAATGCCGAAGCTACCCCGGGTTGGGGCACATTCGGCGAATTTGACTTTTTTACAAAACTGTAAAATTTTTTAACTATTTTTTTATATCTCTTTGGTACTATTTTTTATAATTAAGTGTCAGAGGACAATAATCAGCCATAAAGTTGTTATATATGTTGAATAAGTACTGAGATATAGAGCTCTAAAAAAGTGATGAAGGTGTCCCAGTCTTCCCTATTATGCTATGTTAACTATTCATCATTTGGGAGATGTGCAAAATGAAGCTGTGGAATCTGAGTTGTTAAAAATATTACAATACATAAGTTGTCGAACAGACTGGATACTTTGTATGATATTTACAGTTTTTTGTTATGTGGACCAATAGATTTTGAATTCGGATGTGATGTTAAAAAGTTACGATAACCACACAGGTCCAATAAGGCGTATGAAAGTGTGTTTGGTCTTATTTACTTAATAAGACCAATTTATATCACTTCCTAAAAACATAAACTAAAAGATATTGTAAACTCCCGGTTATAAACGAAAATTAATTTGCAGGGGTTTGGACTCTAATCAACATCTGCCCCTTTTTGATTCAGAAGATATTATGAACAAGTGAAAAAGCGTTAACTTCGGCCGGGCCGAGCTTTGGATACCCTCCACCATAGGTATACTGACAAAAAGTGAACCTATACCGATAATTCTACAAACTGGTTTATGTAAATCATTATGTACACGAAATACAAATTTCAGCAATTTTTAATGAAAACCCCTGATACCAATAACGCTTAAACTTGAGCAATTTATTTTACAAAGTTAGATTACATACTGTAACATTTAGCGAATATTTGGGGTTATAGTTATATATAAGCATAGCCTAAATAATGACCGACATATGTAAATTCCGAAACCAATATTTTTGTTTTGTGTCTCAATTTTTTTCTTCAGGAGGTATAATAATATGGGTGAGATGCATAAATTAGGTCGATATATTTCATTATCGTCAGGATCGAGTTTTTTTTTATCACCATTTGCTTAGAAAGCGGAATGATTACAACCGATGGCTAAATCGTCATAGAATTCTATAATTTGTATATTTCGAGTAACGACTATCCCCTACACATGGAACTAATCAGCTAACTATTTTAATATTAAAAGGGGGTTATATGGGAACTACCCCTAAAAGGGGGCGAATATTAATAATTTTTCGTAAAGAGTTTTTTAACCATACCAAATTACCGCGAATTGGGTTGAAAACGCGATTAAAAACCCCAAAGTACCGAAAATTGAGGGTGTCTTATATGGGGCCAAGAAATTTGGTACCCAATAAGAACCCATTGTACCGAATTCGTTTGAAAAACGCGATTAAGAACCCCAAAGCACCGAAAATTGAGGGTGTCTTATATGGAGTGAAGAAATTTGGTATCCATAAGAACCCATTTTAGAAAAAGTGGACCTATGTTTATAATTTCTAGTGAAGACATTTTTTACCCGAAAAGAACCCAATGTACCAAATTTCAGCGCATTCGGTTAAAAAGTGCGCTTAAGAACCCCAAAATATCGGAAATTGGGCGGTACCCTTATATGGGGGCTATGCCTCAACGTGGACCGATATAGCCCATCTTCGAACTTGACCTGCCTGTAGACAAAAGACGACTCTATGCAATATGGCGATTTTTTGTCCCAATTCCTTCAGAAGATAGCGTGATTACAACAGACGGACGGACATGGTCAAGAATATATATACTTTATAGGGTCGCAAATGAATATTTCGATGAGTTACAAATGAAATGACAAAATGGGGTATACCCTCCATATTATGGTGGAGGGTATAAATAAATATGGTTGAGTTCAGCCTATTTCTTTGGGTAATTTTGAAGATACCTCAAAAGCGAATTATTACGCCATTGTATTACCTCACTTTTAGGAGAAAATATAATTCAAATTTCCGTAGTTTATGTTATAATAACGTATTAAAAAAACCAAAAATATGTTTAAAATATAGGATAAGTTCTACATGATGAGGCCTCGTAGAACATATGTGTTACGTGCAGTGTTGCCAATTTAGCACTTTTTAAACTCGTTTAGCACCAAAAAATTGATCTAGCACCTAGCACTTTTTTAGCATTTTTAATTTGCTCCAAGATTTCTTCCAAATTTTTAGTATCACTCCAACAAAAAAAAAAAAAAAAAAAAAATTGTACTTTCTCCATTTCACATCGGCACATACGGAAACTTGTATGTTTCACATGGTGGATTTGATTTTCCAATTTTTTTTTCTAGTGAGCGGAGCAGTATAGTCACACGGGGCTATCCATATGATACATTACGTAACTACCACAAGACTTAAAATTTCTGCGAAACTAATTTCCGTGTTGGTGAAAAGTTTTGCGAAATATCCACCTCATGGTGTTGTAATAATACTACATTATCAGAATATAACAAGTAAAAAACTGTGTTAACGGCCGAACTTTTTATAACTTTATAATAAATTACAGCCAGCTCGATTGGAAAATGTATCCAAAATACCGAATGTTGCCCTTATATGGCGGGCTAGGCCAATACATAGACCGATATATAACAGTCTCTGATGAATATTTCATTATAAACAATTTTGTTCTATAAATGTTTAGCATTTTTTCTGACACTTTTTTAAAAGTTTTGGCACTTTCGAGCATTTTTCCTCAACAAAGTTTTGGCAACACTGCTTACAACTATAGCTTATAGCGATTCGGCTGTATATCTTTTCGAAAACCTCCTAAATGGATTGGGTGGTCCCAGAACCGAGTAAGGGTAATCATGTAGGCCAACTTGACTTTTGCCGACTGTATGGAAAACTATTGAACCACCACCCCTATCCAACTTTTATTATTTTCAGTCAGTAAAGTCATCTTTAAGCATTACTTTATCAAATTTCTATAGTGTTTCCCTTTTTAAACTCCAAAAATACAATTGGAAATTCTGGTAAAAAATCATTAGAATAAAGGTATATTAGAATACAAAAAAAGAGGTCTAACACACATAGGAAAATTTCGTATGCTGTACACAATGTCCACAGTGGCTGAAATACACGCACGTGCCCATGAACATAAATTAAGATTGGCGAAAGTACAAAAAGAAAAGGAAAACACACACAGACACAATATCTATGGTTGGGTTCCTTTTGGAGTACCCAAATCCCCATAGTGTGAGACAAAGCGTGACCATAGAACATTTATTGCCTATTGATAACGACCACGAGAAAAATATAATTAAATCTAAGGTTTAAAAGTGAGACAAGGAGCGCTATCCCCAGTGACGCGCCACGCATTCACAAATAAAACATTGGTAATTTGGAAAAATGTATTTTTAGCCACGAATAATATCCTTGATGAATATAATGAAAGAGAACAGGTAGAACAGTGCGGTGAAATTAGTGTTGTTATGGTTACAGTCAGGGTCACTGTATACATATACATAAGTACATACACACACATATGTATATGATGCGTCAGGACATTAATAAGCATTAAGATCGAAAACTTTTCTCATGGTCATTATAATTAAATTATTTTTCGTTTATTTTGATACAAAGTACGTAATGAATACGATAATGTGTCTGGCTTTTTAATGAGTACGGCAATATGAACGTTGAATAATAATATATGAATTCGAGAGAGAATGAATTGAGTTTTCTTGGCCAAAATAATTTAATAAAAAGAAGAAGAAAAAACAAATATTAGTAAAGAAATTTCGAAATAAATAGTAATAGTTGAAAGTATACTAAGTTTTTTATGTTCCACAAATATTGACAAACATTTTATCTAAACCCCAGTTATCATCAAAATAAATTTAAAATTCAATACTTCAAACCTTCAAAAATATCAATAATAGATTTTAAGATTATTTTCAATTTTCGATGTGGCCAATGAACATAACATAAAATACACAACTGACCGCAAAAAAAAACAATAATCAATATCCAAACCACCCCCTTTTTACCACCCACATTGGGGAGTAAAGCAACACAACAAACTGCCAAATTAATATAAAGAAAGAAAAAAGGAAAAACCTTTTTTTGCAATTTTATTGTTGTTGTAATTTTATCATTGAATGTGTATGGCTAAGGGGTTTGTCTCTTGATACATTTGAAACATTCCCTGTGCTCCAGATTTTCTTTGTGCTTATGTGCCCATAAGGAAGCAAACCCCAAAAAGTCTTGCAATAATAAATGATAAATAGAAAATGTATAATAAAACATCAGACAAGGAACCGAAAAAACGAAACATAAAACCACTAAGGAAAGCTCAAATGTCGGACGGGGCCGACTATATGATACCCTTCACCACCATGGGTATATTAAACAGGACTATTAAATTGAAATGGGATGAACTAATAATATATGTGATATTTATCTAAATGTGAATCCACTTAGATCAATCCATAAACATGTCATTCGTTTGTTACAATGGGACAAAGGTATGTAAATCGGCTTCCAACAAATATAAATAGGACATCCGATGGGCTATGTATGTACTTCTAGAAAATGCAATAATGTTATTCTATGCCCAATTTTGTACGTTGTGCAAAATTTCAGAGCGTTTTGTTCCTATCAGCCATATATTGATTCCTTGGTACGTCAATTACTTAAAATCAATCGATAATATATAAGGGAGCTATATCTAAATCTCAACCGATTTTCACGAAACTTGGCAGACATCACTCCAGGCTCAATTCAGTACGCTATGCCAAATTTCGTGCAAATCGAAAGATACATAGGGATTTTGGTGCACCATTAACAAAAAATCGTACGAAAATATATATGGGAGCTATATCTAAATCTCAACCGATTTTCACGAAATTTGGCAGACATCACTCCAGGCTCAATTCAGTACGCTATGCCAAATTTCGCTATATTTAAATCTGAAATTCCAAAATCTGATTTTCCAAATATCAATAGAGTCTGTCCTTCGGCCAAATAAATGATATGTACCATAATGCATCCAAATCGGGCTATAAATGCGACATGTACTTTGTTTACAATTTAATATCAACAGACGGACTGACGGACGGACGGGCATGCATAAATCCACTCAGAAAGTGATTCTATGCATATTCTCAAGAGTAACCATGGTTCTATATCGATTCCTTTTGCCTGTTACAAACATATGCACAAAGACTTAATACCCTGTACCACAGTGTGGTGAAGGGTATAAAAATACAAAGGATTGTGTCAATAATATAACAAAGGTTAGCTACAAATTCGAATTTTTATGACAGTGGTGTACTGATTTGTTTTTCACTTTGCTAAAGGGGTCTTATATCCGATTAATATCCACAGCAGTAAAATATTATTAATATAATAAAATGAACAGACTCGTATTTGAGTATTTAATGTGAATCCTACAGAAATTCACAGTCACATTTTTACCCACTGTCCACCTTTATATTTCAATTCAAGTTTATTCCTTACCTTTTTGAGCACTAGACTGAAAAATTATTTTATTTTCCTCCCAAAAAATAAAGATATAAAAATCCATAGATACTTTATGGAAGGTTTAAACGAAAAAAGTCGCACCGGACTATAACGGCATCAAATGCTTTTAGAGAAGTTCCACTTTA
Organism: Musca vetustissima; assembly: GCF_032173495.1. Lineage (NCBI taxonomy): Eukaryota > Metazoa > Arthropoda > Insecta > Diptera > Muscidae > Musca > Musca vetustissima. The sequence continues at coordinate 38,036 of NW_026882815.1, read as the reverse complement.
CAGGAACGCACACACCCACACACACTGGCATAAAATGAATTCAATTTTTACACAATAAAAACCATTTAATATTTATAACAATATCATATTGTTGAACCGTAGACGGGACTAAGAGCCAAAGTCCATCGACAAAAAGTAAAAAAAGAACCAAACAACAACACCTAAGGTACTACCAGCTCTCAGGAAAAAGTATTGTGCAGAGAAACCTTTACTTATCTACCAAGAAATAAAATAAAATAAAAATCATATATTGATTAAATGAACGGAAGGTGCTATCAATGATAACGAAATACTGTTAAAGCAAAGCAAATGGTTGCAGAGTATATCCTTAAGCCAGAGTTATGACCCTGCAGAATTATTTCGTTAGCAGGGCAGGCGGTGTTCTTTTAAAGCGTGCCACAACATATGTGGTGTCATGTGGGAACCAACGGTAACACCACTAAGCCACCCAGGAGAACGAGAAACCTCTTTACACTTTAACGATAACCGGAAATGTAGTATAAACTACATTATCCTATGATAACGGAAAACAAGACATACTATCCCGCACTCAAATACCCACACACACTTGCACGCAAAATCAAAGTTATTTTCACATCCTGTTCGATAGGGGGAGAACAATTCACCGTTCCTTGGTGGTTGGTTGCCTGGCAATGTAGTCGTCGGCCATATTTTCATTCCCTTTTCCGCCAGATCGAAATCATAAAATTTTATTACTTTCACAACCGGCAAAGAAAATGGAAAAGTCAAAAACGTTCGCAGACACTAGCCGAATGAACGAAAGTAAAGCTGCAAAGGGAATGAATGAAGACGAGCGAGAAAGTGCAAACGATGGTTTAATAGAAAATTAATGCTCACAGGGAACAACAACAACAGAATATTCGTCGGCCATTAAATAAATCAAAAATCACTTCAAACGCATAAAAATATGATAAAACATAAGCAATAAAACGGTATTTGCGTCGAAACTGAAATATTGCAAAATGTGCGTAGGAATGTTCGTGTGGTTCGGGATTTCTGAAAATAGCATATGATTTGCTTATTTTATGAGTTTTTCTATTTTTTATTTTCGTTGCAGACATAAAACATATCAATTTTTTACCATGAGAAATGGTTTTATGTGTTTATATTTTTTTACTGTGAAGATCAATATTATTTTGATAGCATCTTGAAGTGTATTCACCACGTTTATTTACCATTCACAATTACAATGCAATAAATGGATCTGATAAGAATTTAACCATCTATTCTATAACATAATGAACATATGTTCTAAATAAAATTGTGTGATTTTCCGCATTTAAAATATATTTTCAACCAGTGAGCGGAGCAGTCTAGTCGGACGGGGCCGACCATATGATACCCTACACAACTACCAGGGAACTCAAACTTTTGTGTATGTTTATTTCGAACCTGGTCAATATTTCGTGATATTTGCAACCTCATGACCGATTAGAGATCAACAGCACATATTCCTTACATTGATATATTTTCCGAATATCCCAATATTCAATTCAGCGCTTCTAAATACTTGTCCAGATTCACTTGTCCAGATTGTGATTTTCGGCTTGTGGCCTATATATTGACTCGAAAAAAATTATGCTAAGCTCCACTTCATGTTTTAAATTTTCCGTTCTTTGGTAATGGTTATTAAATAATATCTAAATACATTCAGCTGTAAATATTAAAGTTTAACTCCCACATCCGAGTACATACGAAAAAATAATTGGTATCAATTTAAAGGTCAACCACTCCTCTTGGAAAACTACTTTCAATTTATCATACTATGTCCTTCAGGTTTAATATATATATGTCAAAAAAACACAATTTTGTAGTTTTTCACACAAAAATTTTAATCTGATCATCACCGAAAATTATATTTGCCCTTCTTTCTCCATGGAAAATTCGCGATGTTATATTTCCATAATTGGTAATGGTTTATTAAATAATATCTAAAATCAGCAGCTGTAAATATTTAAGTGTAACTCGCACAGAAGAGTACATACGACAATATAATTGGTATCAATTTAAAGGCCAAAAGCCAAGCCAACAATAGGGGTCTTCATTGGCCAGAACTCATCCTACATGCAAAATTTCGTGAAGATTGGTCCATAACTGTGGCCTGTATCGTGTTTATAATGGACAGACGGACGGACGGACACACATATCTAAATCGACTCAGCTAGTCGAGATATGACGATCGGTATATTTAAAACTGGATCTAGGACCAATATTTCGCGGCGTTACAAACTCTTGGGCTGCACAAAGCTATAATACCCTGACGATATAGTTGTGTGGGGTATAAAAATATTTATATATAGGTGGTCTAAATTTCAGTATTTTGAATTCTTATTGTGTAACAAAGTTTCCTACCAAACACTAACACCGGTCTTTGCTGTCACAACCCTTGATGATGTCTCATTTCTCCAATTCCACTGCGATGGACTTTGAGGGAAAATCAATGGTCACGGCGATCCAGGAAACGGAGCTGAATAACACCTGCGTCCTTAAGAGTTACGATGGAAATGTTTTTGTGCTTAACACTACAAAAAGTGTGAAATGTCCATGTGTTCTCCTGCCCTCCTGATTGGAAAGTGACAATAGTTGTATAGAAGTTATTGAATTTATCGCAATTGTCTAGATCGACTCAGATAGTCGAGATATGACGATCGGTATACTTAAAGTTGGGTCTAGGACCAATATTTCGCGGCGTTACACACTCTTGGGGCTGCACAAAGCTATAATACCCTGACAATATAGTTGCGTAGGGTATAAAAATATTTATATATAGGTGGTATAAACTTCAGTATTTTGAATTCTTATTGTGTAACAAAGTTTCCTACCAAACACTAACACCGCTCTTTGCTGTCACAACCCTTGATAATGTCTCATTTCTCCAATTCCACTGTGATGGACTCTTAGGGAAAATCAATGGTCACGGCGATCCAGGAAACGGAGCTGAATAACACCTGCGTCCTTAAGAGTTGCGATGGATGGAATGTATGGAGGCAGCGGTCAAGTGTGGTATCGTCCCTCGTTACTTGCCAGACATTAATCATCTTTGGAAGGCAATCTCCTGGGGCTACATGATTTCAATTCTCATCATGAATTATGGCACTCCATCCAAGGTATAAACTAGAGGGGCACTACGGTGGCCGAGCAAATAGATAGCTCAAAGTTTTGCACGCTGAATGAGGACCTACTTACCAGAATAAAGGCAGAATACAAAAGATCGCCGGACATATCCATTGTGTCTCCAGGTCTGACGAATGACGGGCTTCCAACCGTTAATTTCATTGGGGTCAGATCACCTTCTTATTATCATAACCACCAATACAACAATCAAAAAGTAACAATATTGGTTCTCTGCTTAAGATAGCCTCCAAACAAAATTTGCCAAAGCATAGCCCTCCATTTATAAAGAACGAGTACTGGTATTTTAAATGTCCAAATCATAGTGGATGGCATAAAAATTTCGCTCCGGTCGAACTTACCTACATTCTTACATTTCAGTTCTATGTTTGGTAAACAAATTGGAGCCGATATAGAATACCCAATATCGTTTAAAAGTGATTTTAGATTTATGAAATTCTCCCGATCTCAAATACCAATTCCAAAGCTTATACGTTAAATATAATCCACTGGATTTGTGAACAGGATTAACGTGACGGAATCGAGGTTTGAAATCGACTGGTTATAGTGGTCTAAACGCGCTCTAATAATAACATCCTGTAGTATTTCTTGTGTCAACTGCGATACACTTTTTTGGCAGCCAACATTAACCGCAGCAGTATTCAATATTGTGTGGGAGCGCTTCTTATTGAGTGAAAATTCGCACTTTAGAAAATTATTACGACATGTCTGGATCCTTTTTACGGTCATTTGAAAAATTTCCGTTAGATTTATGAAGGGGTATATAAAACTCATTTGTTAAATTGTATACTCCTCACAACACTGTGGTACAGGTTATTATGTCTTTGTGCATGTCTTGTAACAGACAAAAGGAAACGAGATAGACACATAATTGCTTTTGAGAATAAGCATAGAATCACTTTCTGAGTCGATTTATGCATGTCCGTCCGTCTGTCTGTTTATGTTAACTTTTAAACAAAGTACAGATCGCAGTCATGATCCAAATTTGATGAAATTTGGGACATGCCACTTATTTGGCCCAAGGACGAACCCTATTGAAATTGGAAAAAAATTGTTCAGATTTACATTTAGCTCTTATATATAGTCTCGCCCGATTTGATTTGACTGCTACACCAACTCCAAATGATTATCCGATTGAAATCGATACAGATTTGGCTCCCACCGAAGCCCCCATATTTTTGCGACTTATAGGAAATTGTGCATATTGAATTAAATTTAGTCTAGAATGATGTGTGCTAAATTCAGACTTAGATATAGCTCCCATATATAATATACTAGCTGGACCCGTGGCACTTGGCTGCCCCTGCCAAAGTTATCAACGTTAAATTTGAATAGCAGCTGCAATATAAATTAATTTTAAGATTACTTAAACTCTGGACTTTTGTATGCTCTATGCTTAACACTACAAAAAGTGTGAAATGTCCATGTGTTCTCCTGCCTTCCTGATTGGAAACTGACAATAGTTGTATAGAAGTTATTGAATTTATCGCAATTTTCTGTAATGGTGGTAAATTTTGTTTTCTTGAAACCTAAACGCAGTGTTTTTCACAAAGTGACTTAGATTAAAAAACTAAACTAAACTGACAAATAACTATTAGCACATCTTAATATCGATCTCCTCCATCTGTTACCACCTTCAGAAAATGTTAATTTTTTTAAGAAAATCCATATAGGCCAAACAAGTAAATTCGTTAACATGGTAATTTTTACGATGGAATGTGTAAAATGGCTTGGAATTTTATATAGTACTAACTGGACCCGTGGCAGTTCGCTGTCACAGTTAAAGCCATCAACGTTAATCTTGAATATCATATAATTAAAATTAATTAGTAAGCAACCTTTATCCAGCTGTAATATATACTCATTTTAATTTAAAAATTAGGTAAACCCTGGATTTTATATGCTCGCATTAACACTACAAAAATGTATGAACTGCCCATGTGCTCTCCCGCCATCCTGATTGGTAATATTAATTATTGAATTTATAGCCTTTTCTGTAATGGTGGTAATTTTTGTTTTCTTCAAACCTAAAAACAAGATTTTTTCGCAAAGTGACTAAAATTCACAAATTATTATATCAATAATTTTTATCAACAAAGTATGAAAATGAAGAGAAAGAGGTTCCGGAATTACTGAACTGGTTGTTATTGTCAGTACAGATAATAGGACACATAACTATTTTGCACATGTTAATATCGATCACCTCCATCTAACACCTGCTTTACAAAATGGAAGTTTTCCTAAGAAAATTAAAGGTGTATCTGAATTTATCCTATCCCAGTCTCCGACTTTCAATGTGCCTTCTAGATGATCAAACGATTTATAATTGAAATGCACACTATTACACTTCAAAGTTGTTTTTATCCATATAGCATTTTTTACCCTTCGTTACACTGTGGTACCGGTTATTATGTCTTTGTGCAAATGTTTGTAACAGGCAAAACGAATCGAGATAGACCCATGCTACCACTTGAGAGTATGCATAGAATCACTTTCTGGGACGATTTATGCATGCCCGTCCGTGAGCAAAGTACAGGTCGCATTAATGATACGATTTGAAAGAAATTTGGCACAGGCCATTTATTTGATACAAGGACGAACCCTATTGAAATTGGAGAAAATCGGTCCACGTTTTGACATAGCTCCCATATAAGGGTACCCCCAAATTTTCGGTATTTTGAGGTTCTTGAGCGCGTTTTTTAACTGAATTCGCTGAAATTTGGTACTTTGAGTTCTTATTGGGTAGCAAATCTCCCTACCAAAAATTATAAATAAAGGTCAATTTTTTCGGATAGCCCCCATATAAAGGTACCCCCAAATTTTCGGTATTTTGAGGATCTTGAGCGCGTTTTTTTACTGAATTCCCTAAAATTTGTTACTTTGAGTTCTTATTGGGTAGCAAATCTCCCTACCAAAAAGTATAAATAAAGGTCCATTTTTTCGGATAGCCCCCATATAAGATTGCCCCCAATTTTCGGTATTTTGGGGGTTTTTATCGCATTTTTCGACCGAATTCGCTGAAATTTGGTACTTTGTGTTCTTATTGGGTAGCAAATCTCCCTACCAAAAAATATAAATAAAAGTCAATTTTTTCGGAAAGCCCCCATATAAGGTACCCCCAATTTTCGGTATTTTCGGGTTCTTGGGCTCATTTTAAAACTGAAGTCTCTGAAATTTTGTACATTGGGTTCTTATTGGGTACCAAATTTCTCCACTAAAAATTATAAATACAGATCCAGTTTTTCTGGTAGTCCCCATATAACTACCCATATAAGGGTACTCACCAATTTTCGGTATATTGAGGTCCTTGAACCAAATTCTTTTTATACCCTTCACCACACAGTGGTACAGGGTATTATGTCTTTGTGCATATGTTTGTAATAGGCAAAAGGAAACGAGACAGACACATGGTTCCTTTTGAGAATATGCATAGAATCACTTTTTGAGTCGATTTAAGCACGAAATTTGGCACAGCGTAACAAATTAGGTGTAGAATGATGCAAATGCAACCAAGAATAACGTGTATTGGATTTTTTGTTGGGAATCATTTTGCCTACCGCACTGCGCTGCAGCATACGGTTGATTTAAATATTTTTTTATATATAGCAGCATACATATTTTGCTCGATTTCATACAAATGATTGACATTAATTTGTTCATAAATTTCAGAATGGTATGTGATTGGGTTGTGTTAATTTAGTTTGAATATTGTATTTTAATGGTCCCCCAAATATGCTTTGTCTATTCTATCTACAGGATATTGGGCATATGAGCATCTCTTGTATATGACAAAGTGGTGAAGGTTATCATAGAGTCGGCCACGTTCGACTTTTGAACTTTCCTTACTGGTTTTAAATAAAAGTGTTTTCAAAAACTGACAAAAGTGGAAAATTACAATGTCAATAACTTTACACATATTTAATTTCAATATACATACATATGTATTTTATGCATATTTTATGTACATGGCAATATTTTCCAAAATAATATTTTTTGAATAGAATAATGTCTATTTAATCTTTGGCAGTTTGGCTGATATTTCAGATCTTGTGTTGAACATCAAAAATGTTGCTGTGTGCTAGAAACTTTATCTAGGCTTTATCTCTGTTCATTCTGTTGTGACTGATATATTTTGTACTACTCGAACAATCGATTTCATATAACAAATGTCAATATTAATGGACATTTCCTCACATACTACAAAAATATTCCGGCTTCTTCAATTAAAGGTTTCCAAATCGCATCGTTCCTCTAGGGTAATTCCCACACTTTGAGTTTTTATTTAAAATATTTATTTTATTTTTTATTTTACTTATCAAATTATTCTAGTAATTTCAGGTACATTCGGACCTTTTATACCCTTCACCACACTGTGATACAGGGTATTATGTCTTTGTGCATATGTTTGTAACAGGCAAAAGGAAACGAGATAGACACATGGTTACTTTTGAGAATATGCATAGAATCACTTTCTGAGTCGATTTAATGTAAATGGTACACCAAAGTGCCTATATATGGTTCGATTTGCACGAAATTTAGCGCAGCGTAATGAATTAGGCTTAGAATGATGTGTGTTAAGATTCGTTAAAATCGGTTCAGATTTAGATATAGCTCCCATATATATTTTCGTCCGATTTAAGGTAAATGGTGTACCAAAGTCCCTTAATATCTTTCGGTTAGCACGAAATTTGGCACAGCGTAATGAATTAGTAATGAGTTAGTGAATTAGTTTTATCGGTGCTTAATTTACTTAATTCTGTTTTTTAAATATATTTAAAAAAATTGCAGTAATGTAATTATTCAGACAATACATTAATGATGTAGCCACTTCAAGTCGATATTTTTTATTCATTCATTAAAACCGTTATTTATGGAAAAAAAAACATGGACTAATTTTCTATTTTCACAATAAACATCTTAAGTGCAGTATATCTAAGTGTAAAAAAACAAAACTCATGTTTAAAGTTATACCCTGCAATAACAGTAATATATCATGGAGTTCTTCAAGTATCCGCTATTAATAATTTCCAAGCTTCATAATTTTTTTCTTGCAAACATGTAAAAAGTATCACTAGATTCGTCTGCGAATATTTAAAAACATCGATTCAGACACATAAAATCACATACTTTTTTAATTGTGACTTTCTTATTATTCTCCGTACTTCGGATATGAAATTATTCCGTGAATTCTTGCTTTATTTCTTGATCAAACTAAATGTAATTATTTAAAGAATAACAAAATTGTTACGAAAAATTGTAAACAATTTACTTTATCGTTTATCACATTCATACATACAAATTGCGAATTGGCAACTCTTAAAGAAAAGAGGTTTGTGGAGTTGGTAAAAAAACAGTATATTCACCATGGTATAATCTATATCTGTGGTTTGTATATTTACTAACATTTTCTTATCAGAGCTCCGATTTGGTCGATTTTATTCGCGAGTGAAAAATACTCCCGAGTGGGAGTAAGTAAAGAGTACGAGTTTTTTAGGGAGTATACTCTCCACTCTTTTATTTTGTTTGGGAGTGCTCGCGAGTACTCCTTGATGAAGAAAAAGAGTGTGAGTCAAAATGTTCGAAATAGAGTATGAGTTCACTCTAAGAGTGAAATCGAGTGGACAAATAAATTTGGTTGTTTGGTTATTTGTGTGTGTGTGTGTAGTAGCAAACATTTTTTGATGTTGATATTTTGTGTGCTGTGGGGAGATCGATTATTTTGTTTACTGAAAATGTGAAATACAAATATAAAATCTTATACCATATAAGATTTTTATATGTTTTTTATTTTAATTTATAAAATGAATTCAACCGTGTGATTTAATTAATTCAATAGTTTTTTAAAAGCATAAACACCTCCAAACAAATTTTTAAAATGGTATTCATAAAAAAATGTGGAAAAGTATTCTCCAAAAATATTAAAAGCGCTGGGTTGAAAGAAAACCCATGAATGCATAAGTGGTTCATTATTTAATTTTAGTATCAAAATATTGTCGAGGGTTTCAATTTGGAGGCTGGTTCGTCTTGCTGTCACTATTTCAGACTTACATAAAGTGAACACAGAGAACGAGCTTGTTGATGCATGCTTTCCCAGCAGTACAGCAAACCAAACAAACAATGCACACAAACAACATCAAGTAAAACAACGGTATCACAACAAAAACATAAATAAAAATAAAAGAGTACTCGGCAAGAGTGTAATCTGCTCGATTTCGAGCGTATTTCACTCCCACTTCGAGCGAGTTTCACTCTTTACTCGAATTCGAGCGAGCATTTCGGAGCTCTGTTTCTTATACAATAAAAGGGGGCAATTTGTATGGGGGCTATTGGTTCAAAATCAATCAAAAAATTAAGTAGACTATATTACCACAAATGTATTCAAAATTTGATTTTATGTAGAAGTGGCACTAAACTCCAAAGGGTTTAATGACTTAGACGAAATTTAAACACCGTAAAATACAATACTATATAGCTCCCATATATATTTTCGTCCGATTTACCAAAGAAAAGAAATATGACACATACAACTTTGCAAAACTTACTGAAGTTAGCATAACCTAACTTGTGACAAGTTATTTTGAAATCGGTTCAGATTTATATATAGCTCTCATATATACTTTAGTTCGATTTTAATTAATGGTACAACAGAGATTTTCAAAATAATTTTGCAAAACGTTCTGATGTTGTTGTTCTGTGTGGCAGATTGGCACACACTTTATTACAATGTACTGAAGTTAGTATAGGGTGTAAAGTTTAGTTGAAATAGGATCAGATTAAAATAATGGTCTCACATATATTTTCGTCCGAATTTAAGTAATTGGTGCACCAAATTCCTCATGCATTGACCGACTGACTGACTTCGTGTTAATTGTGCACCAAATAATCAACGGGTGTTCTATTGAGATTTTGCGCGGTGCGCTGTGATGCAGCATACCGAATAGCGTGTTTCGATTTACATAATTTTGTCCCATTCTGTCCATATGGAATTATATTTAGCATAGGTTGCAGAATGACGAGTAAGTGGATTGATTTAAGTCGGTTCACATATGGACACATATCACATATTTAATTTAGTCCAATTTGATTCCAATGGTCCTTCAAAGATGTACCGTCTGTTAGGATGAATCTGTTGAATATACTACCAAGAGTGGTGAAGGGTATCATATTGTCGGTCCCTTCCCTAACTTTACAACTTTCCTTACTGGTTACAATTTGAAATGTGCCTAATTATAGACGAATCCTTAGTAAATTGTGACTCATATTCAACGCCAAAATTTTTCTACACAACTCTTTGAAATTTTCATTTGGTTAGCTATATGTTTACTTCCAAAATTTGATATTTTTGTGTTCTCAGATATCAAAAATAGATTTATTAATTGTGAGAAAGACAAGACATAGATATGCAGAAAATCCAAGTCCCGGACTATGACATTGGATACTTGTTCAAATATTGTATATTTTATAATCGCTTAAAATTGTTTCATACATTTTAAAAGATATTCTCTTTTCTTTCCAGGCATGCAGACTTGATAAAAGGCTTTTGGTAAATATTTAAAACATAATTAAGGGAACCCCCCCCCCCCCCCTTTCTCGATTTTTTATTTTTAAGATTTTAAATGGGCTGTTAAATGAATGCCAATGCTTGTTAAGGTTTGTAACTTGGCACATATATATTTGAAGTTTTAAATAGGAAGAAAAATAATTTACCAAAATTGTTGTTGTTGTTTTGTTGTTGTTTTTTGGGTTCAAAGAAAAGTCCATATTTTCGATGGCGGGCATAATAACTCCTCAGTGGAACATCGGAATCCGAAAATTCCAACTGTGTTAGGCTCTCGTATGAACTAGACTTCGCACAACAATTATCAAAATGGCTGAACTTTGAAAATTTTTTTTTGGAAAATCCCTATTTTTTACTACAAACTAAGTTAAAAAATAGGGAAGATCTTCACCGATTGGCATCATCCTAGTTCATACGAGAGCTACACACTCCCCGAGAAACGTGTCAAAATTTGAAACCGATTGGATTATTAGTTTTTGAGTTATCGTGCCCGCCATTCGTTTTGAAAAAACGCGTTTAAAGATTGAGAAGCCCTTTAGCCGTCACTTGATGCTGACACAATAAATCGGCTATATCTTCAAGAGTTCTTGAGATTTTTACTTGAAATTTTGTAGGAACAATCTAGAATTAGACTAGATTCGAATTAAATCAAAAAATTTTTGACACCGAAAATGGGGGTGGGTCCCCTTAAATAAATACTTAAAACATAATTAAATAATAATTAAATAAATATTTTAATACCACGTTTATAGTATTTACATATCTACAAAAAGGTATAAATTTGGATTGAACCCACTGACAAAATTCCTTATATTAATTTACAATGAACTTTGCTGTTATAAAATTAATTTTATAATTTAACTTTTCTTTGACTTTAAATCATAACTGTATGCGTCAAAGTGGTCAATGTCGTAAATCCCATGGAAAACTGTTCAAAGAGTTCATTGAACTTTAGATGTCTTATTCTCTGTAAATCTTTCATCTTTTTGTGACTATGATTTAGAAAAAGAAAATTGAAATTTTTTACTTTACAAATATGATCTAAGCTAATCAAATGTCTGTAAAATAATATTTGTCAAGAAGACTTGGATGTTTTTTTTTTTCACATTTCTCAAATTCCCCACAACTCGTCGTTTACGAAAAAACCAAATCGTTATCGCTACAAAACATCATGAACATTTCTGTTGAAACACACAAATACACATTTGGAAATTATAGAGAAATATGCGTATAACCAAACCAACATTCGGTGTTGAGTTATGCGAGTAGGAGTTAAATTTGTGCGTGTGTGTATTTTAGGAGCAATGATTTAAAGAATTTATTCTCTGCCAGACAGTTGATTCCGGATAATATTTTCTTTCCACACTGCAAAACAATCGGCTATGACAGCGATTGTTATTAAAAAAGATACGTATGATGTGTATTAGCAACCACTATCCATAGGTTAATCAAGAAGTATACCGCTTCACAGGGACTGGAAAACCATTATCTGAGACGGATACAATCATAAAATCTCATTTGTAGGATGATGATGATGATGATGATCGAATCTTGTTCGAATTTCCTGGAAGAAATCAGGGGGATCTGTCGTATATACACGTATGATCATTGCAAAAGTGAAAAAGAATTTGAAATACCAATATTATCAGCTGAGTTAATAGGGACAAGAACAAATATTTATTTTTTGTGTAATCGCCGCACAGTGGTTTAGAATCGCTTTCCCTGGTCATCACGATTTCTGATTTATGGCGGTCTTGCAGCGTCATAAATCAGAAATTGGCTGTAATTTAATATTGGGCTAAGTTTCAGGGTAGCCACATCATATAACGGTCCCACCTAATACTCTGTATTTTTGGTATTTTAAAAGGGGTTTAGTACCGAAATGGCGGCAATTTGGTATTTTGGGTTCTAATTGTATAGTACATATCCGCACCAAAAAGTATTAATATTGACCCAAGTTCTAGAGTAGCCATCCCATATAACTGTACCCCACAGTAAAAGAAACCAAATTTAAAGAATTGTTACGCAGAGTCGACTGTTTCGAAATGTGCGTTTTGATTCGTGTTCTTAGTTGCTACATATTTCATTGTTATTGTTGTCGTTGTTGTTCTTGTTTACGTATTTAAGATGTTTGCGTTTTTTGTTAACTTATGATGGTGCTCGCTTTTAGGTCGCCTGAATAAGGTCGTACTTTCTTCGTTAACTTTGTATTTATTTTTTGAATATATAAATAAGTGTGTGTTAGTAGGTGTGGGTGTGTGTTTGCACAAAGGCATGATTTTTGGGTGTGAGTATTTGTATTTAGATAACAATAAAAGGAACAAAAAAAAAAACGAAATATAACAAATGTAAGAATGAATAGAAGAAAGCCCTTTTTGCAGTTTCCACAAGTTGTTGTAAATATCTGAACATGACTTTAATGTGTTTTCTCATTTGGGCAAGAAATTAGATATTTGTTAAAGATGTTGCTTTTTGTTGTTGTTGTTTTTTTTATGATTATTGTTGTTGTACTTGTATGTTGCTCAGCCATAACTTTGGTATGTTTCCATAACATAAGAATGGGTTGGTTGCCTTGTGCTTTTTATTTATTTATGTGTAGACTGTATTTTTTGTTGAGGTAACAAATCGTATCCTTCCTCTTAATGTGATTGTGTTGGTCGTTTTGTTTGCAAATTTGTTTAGAATTGTAATATTTCATTTATTATATATATACTTTTAGATGTCGTCTAATGCTTTGAAATTTGTAAGGGATTGTGTTATAGTATACATATTAAGAGGAAATTTAAATTTGGGGAAATTGATAGAAAATAAAGGGATGTGTGTGAAATTAGGTACATTTAATGATATATTGTAAATTCTCATTAGAAAATAGGTTGTACAAAGTTTGGTTCTAATCGGATAGCCCGTTTGCGTGCTATACGGGTATAAAGTAAATTTTTTGAAAGTTCCAAAAGGAATTCCTCATCTTCGAATATGAACTGAGTTTGGAAAAATATTACGATGTGCACAGTTTGGATAAAATCAGTTACTCCCTTTGAGAGTTATCGTGCGCACCAGCCGACCAGATAGACGGACGGACGGACATGCATAAATCTATATATATAAAAATGGAGCAAGAAAAATGTATACTAACGCATCAATTGAGAACAGCTGGACCGATTTAACTCAAAATTTCTTTCAGTTGTTGGTAATTACAGTGGGAAGGTTTTTATGAAAAAAACTTAAAATTTCTGTGAGTAGTCTGTAATTGAAGTGTAAAGGTTTTAATGAAAGAACATTTTGAGAAAATTTCGCGAAAATGTTGCGAAATATATTTTGAAACATATTAGCATTACCACATATTTTATTTATATAAAATAGAAAAAAATTGTTTTTTGTAGTTACGCATGTACCGTTTCATCTCTTCGTAGTTCTTTTTGGACATATTTTGGGCGAAAATGCTACATGATAGAAAAATCATAGGTGGAGTTATAGCATCAAAAGTAATCACAAATCTGAAATGACATAGGTATTCTATGTTTATATCCTAAGGGGCGTTACAAATTCCCAATTTAAAATTTGGTTGAGTAAATTGGTTACAAATACGCATCCTCCCTATGAAAATTGGGGTGATACAATGGAATTTACTTACAATTGAATTTAATTTATCTATACATGGAAAAAAAGAAACACTTTTGGTTGTAGACACAAAAATCGCTGAATAGACTTTGCAGAGATTTTCGCAAAATAAACTTTCAAATTCCCGCGATGACGAAGATTTATAGCATCGAAGATTTTAATCATAAAAGTATGTATTATACTCAGATAAGTACACATCCAATCTTAAGTGACCAGGAAGTAAAATTTGGTCAAAATCAGAATTTTTCGACTCATCATTTTTGTCCTATTATCAGTAATTATAATAGCACCAGTTCAGTAATTCCGCTAACGTCTACTGCTTTCCATCTCTCCATTGTCATATTCATACACATTGGAATGAAATTTGTGTAAAATTAAAAATTGTTGAAATTATATTTTTACATTTTGTCATTAAAAAAAAAAAACAAATATTTCAGCTTTTGAAAGTTTTTTTTTTATTTTTAATAATTTTACCATCATTGGAGAAAACGAACATGAATTCAATAAAAGTATGCATCAGCAATAATTGGGAGATATCCAAAAGCGAAATGCGGATGATGGGTTAAAAGTTATAACAATCTGAAATATGTGCTGGGTTATCATCCTAAGTGACCTGAAAGCAAAATGTGTACATTACTTGAGAAATTAAGTTTAGTTAATCAAACGGATATTACTAAAAATATTTATTTCAGTTAAGAACAGGATACAACCATGAGTTAAGAAGAAGACTAAATCTAAGTTGGTTAAAAATATTACAATGTGAAGGGATCCCAGCCATATAATGGGAAATCAGATGAGAATACAGACATAAAGGTAGGTGGTAATGGGAATGAAGGATTTTATTGATCTTTAAAAGATTAATGCCAAATATGTAAATATTGTAGAAAATATATTAGTGTATAATCCTATTTAGACAAGTCAAGCTGTTTTAAATAACGAATACATTAACCAGCTGCTACGGTATTAGTACTGATACATTACACTTCGAAATATAAATAGTCGAACAGTAATTGGGGCTACTATAATACCTATATCAATCAATCCTATCAATAAACAGTAGCATTTAAACTAAATACAAATAGATTTCTACGTGAACTATCATATGTTAATCACTTTAGTAGGGGCAGCGAAGCGCCACGGGTCCAGCTAGTAGACTCTTAATTGTCTGAAAAGTGGTGCGTATCAAAGTGCACATACCCTCTGTAGCCATAAGGCTGAGGGTGTAATGAGGTGTACTATAGAGATAAGCGTCGAAACGTTAACAAAGACACAGCAGGTTATTTTGAAGTTGATATATTTGCTACTACTTTGATTTAGCGGCCACCGATGTATTTTGACATATTCCCCATATAAAGATCTGGATGTCCTTATTTCGATTTTAACCACATTTTCCAACCGAGATATTGTAATATGGCATTCGGGATTAGTTCGAAAATATAGCAAATATGTCCATTTTTGGTATTTTTATGGGTCTATTCCTCAAGAGATGGGTCTGTAATTTGTATTCACCGACGGAACATAACGATTTTGATAATTTTAGTGTTTTTTGTTCTTCAGCGGTGAATATTGAGCATATTTGTGGTGTGGATCAATAAAAATAAACAGTGGTACAGTGACATCATCGTGAACGGTTATGACCCCAGGTTTCAACATATCCTCTACGATCCGGGTTCATCATCTCCACTACGAAGTTGAAAAATCGTGCTACATAAACCAAAGACGATGCATTATTTAACTAAGCATTCCTACTGAGCGAAGTTTCTATCATTTTCAAGGCTTATTCTTACCTGTTGAACTATTCTCGTATTTTATATTATGAAAATAAATGTTATGTATACGATAGCAACATACGTACAACTCAGAATCATCGACCGCTGCATATAAACACATTGGAAATTTTTTGTGATGGAACACATTCGCTCCAAACAAAAACAGTGTACCTTAAAATCAGCTACAAGTGCAAGCCAAAAAAGTACAATATCAGAAATCCATACAAATCCAAAATTTCGACGGATGTATACATGATCTGAAGAGCAAAAAAAAAAAACACACACTGGCACAGTTTATTATAGTCTCAACAATCGAAGTGAGTTAAAGAAACGAACAACACACGACAAGTGTACAATTTTAATGAGTCTGTATGTAAAACATGTTTATCAGTCAGTCAGTGTACAACAACAGATGATGATACTAAAGCACTCATTCGCAACAAAAACAACGAAAAAATGAGAGGCCCGGATACCTACTCTCGTGGTAGGTGGCGGTCGTTCGGTTGGTTACGCAAAGAGCAATTCCATCACACTTCCAGGCAGCCATCCGTAGATGAGCGGCAATTTGACGCACGATGTTGTTGTATAACATTTTGTTGTTAATATCACTTTGGTGTACTCATTCAACTATGTACGGACGCGTCCGTACGTACATATAGACATGTGGTGGTGGATTGTACGTATGTGGAGTGTGCTAATATTGATGGTGCGGGCTTGGATTTACACATATGAATATTTTTTGTTCTTTTGTTCGGTAGAACAACGACAGAGTTATACGCATACACATATGGTTTTCAATGCGAGTTGTTTTTTCCATCGTTTTTTTCATGTTATGCCAGTCTATGGAAAGTCTCACCCACACACACACACGCATATATAACATGTAAAGATAAATAAAAGTATTCCTGAATTCCGTATGTATGTTATGCTGCTGTTGTGTGCATTGCTGAAAATATGTCAGTATGTCCAATCGGGCCAATTTTTCCTTATCCGGCCATCAACAATCATCACCGCCAGCCAGTTATTTCCCAGCCAACAGGAGTCCCCAATTGGAAGTGGGGATGTAGGGGAAAAGGAAAATATAGAGGAAAACACAATAACGGCGCTCCGCCACAATTCAAAGGACAATGGCTAGGAATTTGTCACCAATGCCACTGCCAACAACAATCCATACAGAAACAAAACAATTCACACAAAGAATAAAAACGGATAGACCGACCGGCGGAACGACACCATCAGGCCTATTACCATTTTGAACAATTTTATTTGTATTTCAGTTAAGAGAATTTTCGTTTGAAGCGAACATGTGTGGCTATTTAAATTGAGTCTGTGTTTTTAGTTGATTCGAATGTTGGATATATGAATACAAAGTGATCATTAATCAGAGATTATTTTAAACGCCAAAATTAGATTAGTAAATTATTGTTAGGTATACAAGCAGTTTTGGTGAATAAACCTAAATGATGTTGATGGAAATTTGAACTATAAGCTATTTATCAATAATGTGATTTTCCAATTTTTGCTTTAACATTTAACGATTTTGATTTTCGGTATGAAAGCTGCATGCAACTGTCAATATAAGTCTATGCCTTGCTATAATCACCACATGAAGCTGCTTCCGGTTTTCGACCTTTGAATATTTTAGCAACACTGAACCATATATAATGTTACCGATTTAAAAACTTTTATATTCATAGTCAGCAAACGAAGTGGATGCCAAATCGAGATAATTTCAAAGGGCCCAAAATCCTATCTTATATATGTTGAGTTATGTAAATCGTTCGCATAGCCAATCGCCCAATTCTAAATACTAATCTAAGATCAAATTATGGTTTATTATGGTATTATGGTTTTCCAACATAATTAAGTAAAACGAATGGATCCAAGCTTCATTACAACGGTATCTCTTACCTGCTGTGTCTTAAGGATTTTGTGCACACTTTCCACTAATTACCAAACAATTATTGTGGGCCATACTGACCGTTACAATTTGTATAAGTTCGGACGGTATTGGTAAACACATATTAACACCATCACATCATCGACATTTTAACCGACTTCATAACTTCTGAACATCGTACTTTTTTTAACCAATTGGCAAGAGTTCAGCCCAATCCTTCTGATGCTCGGGTAGCAGAAAGAAATGTCCGGTCATTATCAGTGCTACAGCCACTCGCTATATACCTGGGGTCGTATACCCAAATTGAGACCTAAATCCCCAGCAGGTTTAGCAAATTAGCATGATGAGTTTCGTCGTACCATCCCTACGATGAGAGAACTTACGATAGAAGTCAACAGGTTAGTCGGTGAGTACAAGCGGAAAAACATGTATAGAACATCTGAAGTGTTGTAACATCACAACCGGAGTGAGAAAAGTGTGGACAACGGTTAAGTCGTTCTCGAACCTAGGAAGGGAAGATGATCGGTCGTCTGTATCATTTAATGGCATTGAGGTGACAGACCCTAAGAGGTGCGTTGGGTGGAGGAGGAACCACCACAATTTACGTTGGAGGGTGTTGCAAGTGCTATCAGTAGCGAAAATCATCCAAACCGCTTGGTCCGGATGGAATCTCAATGATGATGTTGAAACAACTTGTTGAGCCAGGAGTGGAGTATTTAAGTATTCTTCAACTTATCGTTAGCCACCCCAATAGTTCCCGATGCTTGGAAAATGGGCAGGATGGTCCCTCTACTGAAGCCAGGCAAGGATGCCAACAATAGCCGAGCTCACTTTTGTCGATGGTAGCTAAACTCTTGAGACATTAGTACTCCATAGCATTCGTGAATCCTACTCAGTTGGTGTTCATCAACACGGATCCAACAACAACTTTGTACGCCTTTTCCACACATATAACAAAAGGGCTCAACCAGAATAGGTCGTGTAGTAGGACAGCTTTGGTGGCTCTGGACCTATCTAATGCATTTGATACCGCCAGTCACGCCAAGCTGTTCTGGGAAGTCGGACGACGTCCATTAAAGTTGGAAACGTTGAATCGTAAATTATATGTGTGGATGCAGGTGTACGTGGAATTTAGAATAGGAAGTCGAAGGCGCGTAGAGTTAACCCTTTCAGTGTTTTTGTCGAATATATTCTACATTTAAAAGTACTCTCTTTCTTTGCGATTTTTCGGTTATCCTATGTACCGTTACTATTGATGTATTTGTTTTTGCGAAACTGGCCGAGGGTTAAAATGACAATTGCTATTTTTTCTAAACTATGATTTTTATTCCGACAAAATTTTTCTTTGACACTGAATGAGTTGAAATGGGAACTCCACAAGGAGGGGTGATATATCCGGGACTTTTTAACTTCTACCTTTCTGAAATTTCACGCCCACCTGATTGTAGAATCGAGAGGCTGAACAGTTAACTGGTGTATATTATTTCCGGACGAGGAATATGGAAATATCTGCCACCATGTCAACGGCCACACTGTTCAGCCCATCGACAAAGAAGATGCGGCTGAATGTGCAGGTAGGTGGGTTCACAATGTTCTGGGAGTCACATTCGATTTTTTTGCGATAAGGTCAGAAATAGATACAAGGTTCTCAAGTCGCTAACCGGCAGCACTTGGAAAGTTGACATAGAAATTTTGTTAACAAATACACAGCAATAGGCCTATCTGTGGTACACTACGCGGCTCTAGTATGGCCCACCAACGTTAGTACAGTTCATTTGTCTCGCTAAATATTGATCGGTGCGTGGGAGCCCGAAGAAGCATTTGAATTTGTAGGTCATCGCTGCACAGACTTGACTGGGCACCCAACAATTTATTTACGATCTTTAAGAACAAATATATGCACCAGATTTCATTGTAAAATTTTAAACACAGCTCAAAATTTAGGCCCGGTTCTGGCCCATGAAGACCCCTATTGTTTTTGGTAAAGATCGGTTAATATTAGGGGATGAAATGGATCAAAAAATTTATTTTTGTCTGATTTTCTGGTCGTCCCATAGGCCCCAATTATGGGCCAAACATCGCGAATTTTGCCTGTTTTGATAAAGATCGAGCAATGTATAGCGGGACAAAAGGACCCTGACTTTTGTGTGAAAAATTACAGAACGTATATTCTATGGCATAAATATTTAGTCCTGAAGGACATAGACCCGAGGAGTTGATAGTATATGCAGTAGGAATGGTTGACCTATTGAAAGCATTATTGAAAGCCGAACATCACTACACAACTCAAGAGGGTGCAAATATCGAGAAATATTGCCCAAGCTCAGAATATTGACCCACAGATTTAAATTACCGGTTTAAATTATTTTTAAAAAAATTTCTGGTGGCATATATATGCCAATGCTGAAGTACCCCGGCCTAATGGACTATGACACTTGTAGGTAGATAAACTTTAACATCATTTGTTTCCTTTGGTATTCCGATTGTTGGTGTTTGACGTGAACTGTCGTTGTTAATGTTGTTGCACGCATTAAATTTAACATCGAAAAATAAACAACAACAACAACAACGAACGTATTAAACCTATAGTCCATTCATTCTACTGATGGCACCTTACCTACCCAGACATCAGCCAAACATTCATTCATCCATAATAAACATCAATCTATCTTTGCGTCCAGTATCTCAAAAAATAAAAGAAGTAAGCAACACCATCTACGATGGGCAAATAAAAAACTGTGACCGGGCAAAAAACCTTCCTAAAATAGCACTCAAGAAGAGAATGAGAATGATTTACAG
Organism: Musca vetustissima; assembly: GCF_032173495.1. Classification (NCBI taxonomy): domain Eukaryota; kingdom Metazoa; phylum Arthropoda; class Insecta; order Diptera; family Muscidae; genus Musca; species Musca vetustissima. The sequence goes on along the minus strand of NW_026882815.1, from coordinate 17,239 downwards.
TGAGAGGGCGTTGAGAGACAACACATTTGATAACTAACAAATAAAACCTAAGCATAACCTGTCACTAACACTCACTGTCGCACGCACCGTACAAACTAACCTAGAGCCGAACATTCCTTGGATGCTCTCTAACACATCCATATAATAGGGGGCAAAAGGAAATAAACATACACACACAAATACGCGCAAACGTGTATATTTGTCTGTTTTTTCTTCAATTGAAACAATAATGTTGAATGAAAACATTCATTGAAATTTAACTTCTATATTTCGGTCGGTATACGAACACTCTGGGGAAATTCAATAGGAGCAGTTCATGTAATTTGTTTGTTTTCTTATAAATGTGCTAAATATTTTTGATGAGGGTAATATTCTAAATAGCTTCAGGCATTCCCGTCTGTTTGTTAAAATAAATGTAAGCAAAAACAATATTAAATTCGGCCCGGCCGAAATTTTTAAACCCTCAACCATGAGGATAACAATCAAAATATTTAAATTTTATGGGGGCTCCTATGAGAAAACTCATGTTATGATAGGACCTTGAACATACCGAAAAATACGTGAGAAAAAGATGATTGAAATTCTTAAAATATCTAATAGTGGGGCTACCGTTATATGGTTCTATAATACAAAGAAAATCTGTATTGATATTTGTTATACCCCCAAAATATTGGTTTTAACCCCATGTTCCGTTTCAACTGACAGTTTTTACTTGTTTTTCCGTCAAAAAGGTCTTTTTGGAATTTTTATTTCTTCCGTCAGAAAATAAAACTCTTTTTGGGAGTTTTATTTTTTTCCGTCAGGAAATAAAACTCTTTTTACATAAATAAACATATAGAGTTTATTACCCGTTATATAACCTTTGACCTAATAGTCAGGGGAATGATTCTTTAATTAATATTCATGATTTTGTACACTAGACTATTAAAATTTTATAACAAATATTTTTTACCTTTGATCTTGATCACTTATCTGTACACTTATTGTAATAAAAACAGTGCTTTATAAATTGTAACTTTATAACTAATTACGAGTTGTATAAGCTTCTTTACGTAAAAAGAGTTTTATTTTCTGACGGAAGAAATAAACGCCCATGTGCTGCATTTCGAGTTTGCTCGAATGTGAAACATTTTCCCAAATTTGGTGTGCTCCATTCCGAATTCCCAAAAAAATATTGGGAATATAATTCGAGCACATATAGCCTTGTGGATTGAAAACGAAATGAGATCGTACGTGTTTTTCTGAGCACGTACAAATTGAACAAGTGAAAAAGCGTTAAGTTCGGCCGGGCCGAACTTTGGATACCCTCCACCATAGATATACGGGCAGGTACTAGAAATGAAAATATAGGGAACATGTCAAAAAGTGGACCTATACCGACATTTCTAAAAACGGATTATGTAAAACATAATGTAAACAACAATACGAATTTCAGAAAATTTTAATGGATAATTATACCTCCAGCCTTACAGCTAATGACGGTGTATACACTTTAACACAATGAAAATGTGCCTCATCGAAATATTGGTTCTAGACCCCATGTTTCTTTGGACCAAATCCGTTTCAGTAAAGTTGGTTTTCATTCAAACCTCGCACATCTTATTATTTCTTCCAAACTTAGTTCAAATTCGAAGATGGGGAATATCGGTCCACTTCTTCTGATACCTCCACACAGGGGCTAGGTCTAAATGCGGCTATAGTTCATTATCGAACCTTACGTTCTAATTTTTTATCTCGCTATCCTCCGCAGGTGAAATGATTACAACAGAGCCTTAGAACCAAAATTAAAACGCGTAACAAATCAGATAACTATTTTAATATAAAAAAGGGGGTTATATGGGGACTACCCCAAAAAGGGGGCTAATATTAATAATTTTTGGTAGGGAGATTTGTTACCATATACGACTACAAAATACCAAATTGCAGCAAATTCGGTTGATAAACGCGTTCAAGAACCCCAAAATACCGAAAATTGGGGGTATCCTTATATAGGGGCTATCCGTAAAAATGGATCTATGTTCATAATTTTTTGTGGGGAGATTTGGTACCTATTAAGAAAAATACTAAATTACAGCTAATTCGGTGGAAAAATACGATCAAAACCCCCAAAATACTGAAAATTTGGAGGTACCGTTATATGGGGACTACCAGAAAAAGTGGACCTATATCCATAATTTTTTGTGGAGAAATTTATTACCCAATAGGAACCCAATATAGCAAATTTCAGCGAATTCCGTTGAAAAACGCGGTCAAGAACCCCAAAATACCGAAAATTGAGGGGTACCGTTATATGGGGGGTAGCAGAAAAAATTGACCTATATTTATAATTTTTAGTAGGTTTATTTGGTACCCAATAAGAACTCAAAGTACCAAATTTCAGCGAATTCTGTTGAAAAACACGCTCAAGAACCTCAAAATACCGAAATTTTGGGGTTACCCTTACATGGGGGCTGTCCGAAAAAATGGACCTATATTTATAATTTTTAGTGGGGATATTTGCTACCCAATAAGAACTCAAAGTACCAAATTTCAGCGAATTCGGTTGAAAAACACACTCAAGAACCTCAAAATACCGAAAATTGGGGGGTATCCTTATATGGGAGCTATGCCTAAACGTGGACCGATATAGCCCATCTTCGAACTTGACCTGCCTGCAGACAAAAGACGACTCTATGCAAAATTTTGGCGCTCTATCTCAATTCGTTTAGACGCTAGAGTGATTACAACAGACAGACAGACAGACAGACGGACAGACGGACATGCATAAATCGTCTTAGAATTTTACGCTGATCAAGAATATATATACTTTATAGGGTCGGAAATGAGTATTTCGATGCGTTACAAACGGAAAAACAAAACTAATATACCCTCCATACTATGGTGGAGGGTATAAAAAGAACGTGTTTTTACAATATTTATTTAAAAAATACAGTACTTACATTAGTTTTTATAGTAAAATTAAAGAAAATAAAAAGGGCTACTTTTATCAAAAACAGCGCGTAACATTTTTGAGATCAATCTGGCAACTCAACCACCATATGATCAAAATAAAAATAGAATCTATAAAAAATCTACTTTTAAGATTTCCAATAGTCCTTTTAATAATGTTTCTTGCAGATGTGTGCACTTTATTATATCGATGTTGACAAGATCCATGCTCCATGTTCCATCCATGTTTCTAAAGCGTAAACACTGTCTCCTAGAAGCCAACTATTTTGCATACCATTTCCTCTTTTGTTAATACTGCCTAGCTGCACTCATATGCCAAATAAAAGCATCATGGCTACATCCTGGTCTGCAGCTGTCCACAGCTTGCACACACTTTGTCTTCCAGGACTTTCATTACACTCCACAATATTTTACACATTGTTGTGCGATCAACAATCATATTTACATCATTTGCCACTTCCCTCTGCAACCCACCAACAACCAGAAATCTTAAGGTACCTGCTAACTGGAGGCTTTCGGGAATGGCACCCTTGTGTATAAAAGGACCCACTTCTCTCAAAATATCCATAAATGCTTATTTTAACACGTTCCAGTATCATTAGACTTTTTCTGGTAGAAACCAGGGCAATTAATAAGCCAGCAGGCATATTATTTCTTAATTTTGTTGGTAAACAAATTGCAAATTCCAATGAAACATACGTTTTTTTATTGAACACATTTCGTAACATATTGAACACAGCTATGCTTTCGAGCCGCACTTTCGCTCGAAATTGAGCACAGCATTTTGCACAACATGGGAATTTAAAAAAGTATGGGAATTCAAAAAAAAAAATCAAAAACTCTCGGAACATGTCACATGGGCGAAAAATCCCAAAAAGACTTTTATTTTTGACGGAAAAATAAAAATCCCAAAAGGAGTTTTATTTTTGACGGAAAAAATAAAAATCCCTAAAAGACTTTTATTTTTAACGGAAAAAATAACAATAATGTTTAACAGTTAAAAATAGACGTTTTTATTTTTTCCGGTGAATAATAAGCCTTAACATGGAAACTTAGAGTGTTATCTCAAGATCACTTAATATCCTTAATGGGCTCCTCAATACGAATCTCTTGGTATATGACACTATAGGTATCCCATGTCTCTAACATGAAGATTTTTTTGTTCGCATTTTAAAAATAAATTGTTATTTTCGGTCCCTGCTATACAATGTTAACCCAAAATACCAAATTACATCCATTTGGGTGGAAAAACGCTTCCAAAATCCCTAAAATGCCGAATACCCTGAAAAATAGGCCAATATATGGGTCAATATTTTTGGTACGAGTATGTGTTATTCAATGAGAGCCCAAAATACAGCCAATTCTTTGGAAAAAAAACGTGTCCAAAATCCCCATCAGCTACGATATATTGATTTCAACAAACGGACAGACAGACCGACATGCGTAAATCGACATAAAATTTTATTCTGATCATGAATATATATACTTCATGGGGTATCCGGTAAATATTTCTAGGTTTTGCAAACGGAATGCCAAATTTAATACACACTCGACCTTATGGTAGGGGAAAATTTGGTTGAATCTCTCTCTAAAGAAACGACTATCATTCTCTTAATGTGTGACATAAAATTTCAATTTGATCTTTGTTCCATTTTAGCCATCAAATAATCATTCGGACCTACAATATTCCATTTTACTCTGCAAAGTGTCAAATTTGTTTATATTGAACAAATTTCCCAGTACTGAACCTAAATATTTTAACCTGATTGCTTTAACAGAAATATCTAACTTTGAAGATGAATGTGTATAGGTATGTGGTAGAAATACGCATAGAGTGTACAACAAAAAAACAAATACAACAACGATTCAAAAAGAAAAGCTCAATGAGCCGCACAAAAGCAACAAGAGTAGCAGAGGCAACGGCAGCAACAACAGTAAAAGCAACAGCAACCACAAATAAAGAACCATTCAGCCGTTTATACCATTCACTTCAAAAAGGTTTGTTCAGACCAAACAAAATCTTGTGTAAATTCTCATTGAAGGATGCCCAGTACAAACTACTCAGGCAGCACGCATTTCAGCTCCCGCACGCACACACTCGCATACGCACACAAAGAGCTGTTATAATGGAACCCAGAGCCCAGAGAGAAGCTAACACAATTGCACACACAGGAATAAATATAATCATTCACACAAACGTAAGCAAGCACGCACTCACACGTACACACATACCAACTCACGTACACAAAGAAGCAAACACATTAAGAGACCGAATAAAAAGAACCTTTTGGGGCGTAAAAGACTGCTATAGAAGGAAAAAACGTTGGCCTTGTTCCTTTCCTTGATGCTGCTAAAGTAGCATCGAACACCCATGATGTTACGTTGTCCACGTCATTGTAGCTAACAGTGATGGAACATTCAAACCAGTTGTAATATTTTGTAACAATTGTGTATGACAACATATTATACAATATAAGAGGGGAATGGTAATCATGGTACATAGAAACGACACCATTAGAAACGGGACTCTAACCCATTGTCTTTGCAAAACTCTGACTTTACTCACAACCTAACAACAAGTAAAAACGGTGGTATGTTCGACCATAAGGAACTTTTATCTTCTCAGATATCGACATATCGGATTATAGACACTCAGGATGGAATATTCGGCTAAGACCTTCAGCTGAAAAATATTGGGACCTCTGTTTTGATTTCAGCAGGCGAGCAGGAGACTAGCATGACTAACTCGACATAGAATTTTATATTGATGAAAAATATAAATACTTCATGTGGTCATTGACGAACATTATTGATAGTACTATCATTATTAGACATTACAATGAACAGATTTATATTAGACAATTGTATTGGCTCTATTCTAAAGTTTTATAGTATAGACAAACTAGTCTGTATGCAGGGTGTTTTACATACCTATTAGTCTTCATAAAGGCCTATACTGACAACAAAAGACCAATAAGTCTTTACACAGACCTATAGTCTCTCAGCAGACCTGTGGTAACTATTTACTTTGAATCGTTCTCTGCAGATATCAATTGGTCTTCTATACAGACCTGTGAGCCTTATACAGGTTTTATATACGGACCAATTTGTCTATTTTTATTCAGCCATGATATGTATCAGAAAACCAGTATTTTGAGGGATTTATGCACAAATTGTCTGCAGTTTGGTATTTTGGGATCTTGGAGGGTAATACATATTTCTACCAATAATTATCAGAAATGGTCCCTCTTTTAGGATAGCACACATATAACGGTAGCTCCAAAATTTCAGTATATTGGAGAGTTTGGCTGTAGTGTGTATTTTCAATAATTATTAAGTAGAACATATTCCATATAACGGAATCCCTATCCAGACACAATAGTGCAACGGATTGCTATCCGGAGATTTTGGTGGCCATTGTGCGCTGGAAATGAAGCGAGGAACATCATTTTATAACCATTCTTGGGAGGCGCGTGCTAAGTGCGACGGTGCTGAGTCCTTTTGGAATGTCCGGAGATTTTGGTGACCATTGTGCGCTGAAAATGAAGCGAGAAACCTAATTTTATAACCATTGCTGGATGGCGCGTGCTGAGTGCGACGGTGCTGAGTCCTGTTGGAATGTCCAATGTCTGCGGCCAAAATGTTTGCGTGCCCAGAATATTTTCGCGATAATATTCAACCAACCGAAGGTTCACATTTTCAGCTGACCTCTTTGGCAAGTGAACACGATAATTTTGTTTCTTTACAAACTGCTGGACAACGAATGTTTTCTCATCGGAGAAAACCAAATTCGGCAGTTCACCACTTTCGGCCAGGCGAAGCAACTTCTTAGCTCATTTGCACTTTTTGGAATTTGAATGACTTTACCCCGAGTTCATTTTTCAATAATTGCCAATTGGAATGTTTCGATCAAGTCGCTTCTTTGCTTTTCGTCAGTCTACGATACCAGTACGGTAAAGAGCGATGGTACGAGATACAACAGATTTATACACATTTAAATGCTGGATTGCTCCAACTATAGCCACTTGAGGTTTTCCAGCCAAATATAAAGAAATCACACTATGATTTGTAGGAAATTTGGCACAGCGAAATGATTTAGGTCTAGAATGATGTGTGTTGAGTTTCCTAAAAATCAGTTCAGATTTAGATATACCTCCCATATATATTTTCGTTCTATTAAATGTATATGGTGCACCAAAGTCCCTATATATCTTTCGATTTGTACGAAATTTGACACAGCGTAATGAATTAGGTCTAGAATCATGTGTGTTAAGTTTTGTGAAAATCGGTTCAGATTTAGATATACCTCTCATATATATTTTCGTCCGATTTAAGGTAAATGGTGTACCAAAGTCTCTCAATATCTTTCGGTTTGCGCGAAATTTGGCAAAGCGTAATGAATAGGATCTGGAATGATGTGTGTTAAGTTTCCTGAAATCGGTTCTGATTTAGATACAGCTTCTATATCTGACCAAACGAAAAATTTAGTATCGGTTGCAGAATGACATGTTTATGGATCCAATTTCATTATACTGGTCCTTTCAAATGCGACGTCTGTTAGAATCCATCTGTTGAATATACCAAAAGTGGTGAAGGGTATCATATAGTCGGCCCCGTCCGACTTTACTGCTTTCCTTACTGTTTACTATTTGAAAAAATGGACCACAAAATATTGTACAATGTGTTTGTGTTAAAATAGAATAAATGCGCCCTATTGCGTTTGGCGATTCTACTATGAGCAGAGCAGAAGTACAATTGTGTTAGAACCGGCTCAAGGAAGGGCAAGAAAGTATTTCTAATACGAAAATTTCGGTCAAATATGAAATTTTTGCTCCCGGTTTTCTTTGATTGAAATGACGTGGGAAATAAGGAATACTCTCCACCATGAGGATGACAATCAAAATATCTAAAATTATTGTATCCTAGGAGAAAACTCATGTTATGATAGGACATTGAACATACCGAAAAATACGTGAGAGAAAGATGATTGAAATTGACTGAAAATGACTAATAGTCGGGCTACCTTTATATGGCGTTATAATAAAACGGAGATCAATATGAAACGTGTGTCAATATTAGTAATTTTTGTTACGGACAAGTGTTAGTCAAAGAGAACCCTAAAACTCCAAACTCCTCAAAAACTCCCCAAAATACCGAATATTAAGGGGTACCGCTGAAAGTCGGGTCAATAATAATAATTTTTGATACGGATATGTATTACTTAATGAGACCCCAAAGAACAAAATTACATCAAAAATACCCAAAATACCGGGAAGTACCGTTATATGGGGACTACCCTAAAACATGGACCGATATATGCCATTTACAATACAATACCTTGTATATAACCAACTTCTTATATAAGGAACTAATTTGTTGGTCCCTACTAGTTCGGTATAACCGTATTTTAAAATGTTGGTTTATTAAAGAGTCCCATAAAAAGTACCTTTCAGTACCTTCTATACAAATTCTCAAATTTATCATCCCTGTTATGGCTACTCATGCTGCTTGTGTATTGATGCTGTTTTATTTGTTAACGCATTATCCTGGTCTCCCCCAGATGGAAAGCTGCACATCTCTTTCTCTGGCTGCCTGGCTGTATGTGTATGTGTGTCTGTGCGTATGTATGTTTACCCACTTGTTCTCTTTTGTTTTTGGACTCTCAGACAATCTTCTTTTTGGCTCTCCGAGAGTAAAACAATTCTTTTCAATATTAGATGTGTGTGTGCGTGTTTGTGCGATTGTGTGGTATCCCCCGTTTCATCTGTCGAACAGTCATCCGGACAACAAACTCCACCAGTAACACACTGACATCTATTCGTTCATTCATTGAGTCAGTCATACATTCGGTCGTATGGTGTAAACACCGCACTCTCCCCGTTAAAAAGAAACCCGTTATGTTGTATTTTAAATAGCATAGCGATATTATAATTTTGTGTTGTTCGCTGCTTTTTTCCGGGAGCTGCAAAAAATATTAGCAACATTTTAGAGTTGGCTGGAATCGGCATCCCAGACAAAAGCAAAAGTTTGCATTACGAGGAGTTTAATTAAAAGTGACTATCCGTACGAGAGTTTGGATTTTCGGCGCGCGTGTACAACACATCTATCGTTGATGTCGTCGTAGTCTATTTATCGTGGCGAATACCGACAACGTTATACGGGCCATAACATCGTAAACAATCGGTTGTAAATATAATATTCGGTTATTGAAATGAATTTACGTAAAGGGTTTCTTCGAGCGAGCGAGCGAACGAGTGTATGTGTTTGTGTGTGTGCATAAATATTTTGCGGCAAATAAATTTGTGAGCTTTTATTGTTGTGTGCTGCTTTTAAAAAAGTAAATTAACGTATAACGTATTGGAAATAGCAAAAATGTGTGAGTGTGACTAATAAAAGAGTTTAATTAAAAGAATAATATTTTCCCTCAATTTAAATAAATAAATGTATGAATAAAAAGTTTAAGGAAAATGTCAATGGGCAATTCCAATGTAATTGAAATGATATATTAAATAATATTTTGAACGTGTAAATTTTGATTTAAATAATCTAAAATAATTTAACAAAGCATTTAAATTGTTATAACGAAGAATTGCAAAAACCAAAACCCACAACCACGTGTTGATTCGAAAAATCTGTATGTATGAATTTAAACTCATGCCATTAAAAAAAAAATGTTTGTTTATTCAATTTAAATCAAATCCAATTCAATGAAAAAGTAAATTAAATTCTACATCCAACAAACAATATCTATGTGCTGTGATTGATGTGCTTAAAGTGAATTTTCTTCTACTGTAACAGATTTCGACGTTGTGTGTAAAAGTATTAATACTTGTCACTTGTTACGTAGAAATGAAATGAATATCATTTCAAATGTCAAAAGTGAAATGTAATGGTGTCTGAAGGCTTAAGGAGATTTTTTTAATATTTATTTAATAAAACAAAAAATATGAAAGCAAAATATTTGCTAAGAAATTAAGTGTGAACAATCGTTTGTGAGAAAAATATATAAATAAAGAAATTACAATTAATTTAGATGAAAATATAAAATTAAATTACCGATGCCAATGTTATTGAAATAAATAAATTAATAATTGAGAATAAATGAAAAAATTCTAAAAACCAAAAATATTAAATGAAAAATTAAAAAAAAAAAAACATGAAATAAATTAGTAAAAAGTAGCTGCACTGCAAAACTTCATTCGGAGATATATGTATTACTTTTATATGTGGAAATCTGCAACAGTCTAAACCATTAGTTTTAGTATTCGGTAACTTTCAAAATTTTAAACCGTTAAAATGTGTGTTGTGAATATTAAAATTATTTAAGTTCAAAACATAAAAAAGAAAATGGTAAAACACATGTTATTAAAAATAAATGCTAAAAAAATATTAACTAAGAACATAAATAAAAAACATAAAGTGAAAAAAAATTCTGCAAAATTTTTTGCTTTCGGAGACAAATGGATTAATATAGTATGTTTAAATCTGCAACAGGTTGGACCTTGTTTGGACTAGTTTTTGTAATGAAATTACACAATTTTCAAAAAATAGAACAGTGCATTGTGATGTATGTTAGGTATTGAATATGTCTCCTCGCTCATTTTGCAAAATATTTCCTACAGTCGACTTCGCTTTACCGAAACGGAAAAAAATCTGGATGTTTGTTTCAGTTATCCGATGATTTTACTTAAGCGGAATTCGGTTAACTGAAATTATTTTCAGTTAACCGAACCACTCATAAGGGAAACATTTTCAAGTTTTAGGAATTGCAATAATTCATATTTTATATCTAATTCGTAGGTCTCTAATTTTATGAAAATAGACGATAGAAATTGAAACTGGTTGACATGTTCACTGCTCAAAGGATTTTTGTTAAATTTGTTAGCCGATTTAAGTCTTTTTAATAACTGACTTGCTTGTAATATGGGGTTGTAAATGAGTAACATTCTTCCTTGCAAAATTTTTTCATTATCATTCCTATTTAAAATTCCGTTGAAGGCCTTAATAATAACATAGAAAGAGTATGACCCTATGAATGGTGCATTATGTAACATATTTTGGTATATCTTTGTTACTTGTATATAAAATATAGAAATGCGGAAGCGAGCTTTTTTTTTTTTTGAATTTTCCAAATGGTTTTAAAAGTTTGGCCGAACGAACATAACGTTCTTCGACGTCAATTTTATATATCCATACGTCGAAAAATCAAAATGCTAAATATTTTGTCATTATCCTTCATTCTCCCAATTTTCAGTAATACCGAGTGATTTGTAAGGAAATTGGAATATTTGACTCAAAAAGCTATTTCAGTTATGCGAAGTTTCACTTATGCGGAGTAAATTGTGGGCGATTAGCCTAAAATGTAATGGTGAAATCAATTTCACTTATCCGATATTTTTCAGTTAAGCGACTTACAGTAAAGCGGATTCGACCGTATAAACTGTATAAAATTAAAAAAAGATATTGTCAGAAATGGAGTTATAAGATCCCTCACTGGAGTAGTTCCTAATAAGAAGATGGCAAAATCATAAAATTATATTAAAAACTGGTTGAAAGGACCGATTTTACCACGTATTCGTAGTTGACTCAATTTCGAACGGCTACGACTCTATTAATTTATATAACCTACATTACACAGTGACACACATTATTACATTTTAAACGAATTTAGCTAGTCGGTATACCGGATTGATGTATAATTTCAATAGAATATTAATCCAAAGAACAACTCATTCACTGTGGAAATGTATACTCCACTGGGCATCGGACTTGACAAATTGGAATAATTTTTGTGGGACACTTATAATGCCACATCTTGATAATATTTAATAGGAAATTCTACGGAATTTGCAATCCAAACTGAAATTAGATACTTCACCTCCAGGTGGAACTACATTTAGTTTAGTAGGGAAATTTACTACAGAATAAAAATCCAATTAGATTATACACCTAAATGTGGATTAATATTCTATTTTGCCAGGATATTTTTAAATGGAGACCACCCCGAATAAATTTTAATAATTTTTAGTAGAGAGAGTAGTTATATCCCATTGAGAATCCACGTTGGGTCGAAAACTATTGCACGTATGTACTATTTTGCTTTCGAGGGCCAAATTGCAAAAACTTGTCTGAAGGATATATATCGGTTATATGTTTTACCGGAGTGGACACAGAATTTTAAAATTTATTTAAATCTACTCGCAGCACAACAGGACCCTGGAACATTTAATTAGCGATCACTAACACTAGTTTAGTAAAAATATTTCAATTTAGGTTGTCCTTTGCCGTAAGGCCGATATTTGTGTTTTTTATTTTGAAAGTGGTATAAGTCCATATTTTCATATATTGCGATATTTAAAGGATTGGGTTTGATTTGTTTCAAACCTATTGTTAACTGGTATTAATTTTGTTTGTGGGGTTTTCCTTAAATGATGAGAGAATACATAACGTGATATGTTTTGTAAAATTTTCTAGAAAATCAATATTTATATCGGAAACTAAAATAGACTTAAACCACATTCAAAACCAAATTTTTCAAGATTTCCAACTATGAGCCAGATAGGTTAAAAAAATAAATATCACATACAAAGGTTTCGAGGACGCTGATTACGATTATGGAAGAAAAACAATCGTTAGGGTGGATTGAAAATGGCGATCAAATTTTTCAAGCGTTGTATTAATCTAATTATTTTTGAGGCCTATGGTAACTGATCAAACAGAAGGGAAAAAGTTATTTAGTTTTTAGCAGTTTTTCATTTCAAAATAGCTCGAAATCATTGGTTTATGTATTATTAATTTTAAATACTGCCCATTTGGTTGAAAAACGTGCTCAAAGTCTAAAAAATATCGAAAAATGGTTAATTTATGTATATGGCGCCTACCCCGAAAATTTGCTACCCATTAATAACCCAAAATAAAGAAGAGACTAATAAGTTACATTTTTATCATCAGAATTCTATACCAGTAAAAGTCAATTTTAGTTCTTTTAATTAATTATACCCTTCACCACACAGTGGTACAGGGTACTATGTATTAGTGCATATGTTTGTAACAGGCAAAAGTAAAAGAGATAGACCCATAGTTCCTTTTGAGAATATGCATAGAATCACTTTCTGAGTCGATTTATGCATGTCTGTCTGTCCGTCCGTCTTTTGGTGTTAAATTGTAAACAAAGTACAGGTCGCATTTATAATCCGATTTGGATGAAATTTGGCACAGCTCATTTGTTTGGCCTAAGGACAAACCCTATTGAAATTGGGAAAATCGGTTCAGATTTAGATATAGCTCCCATATATATTTTCGTCCGATTTAAGGTAAATGGTGCACAAAGTCTCTATATATCTTACGATTTGCACCAAATTTGCCAAAACGTACTGAATTAATAGCTCCCATATATAATTTCGTCCGATTTCATGTAAATGGTGCCCCAACGTCCTATATATCCTTCGATTTGCACGAAATTTGGCATAACGTACTGAATTGAGCCTGGAGTGATGTCTGCCAAGTTTTGAGAAAATCGGTGCAGATTTAGATATAACTCCCATATATAGTTTCGTCCGATTTGATGTAAATGGTGCACCAAAGTCCCTATATATCTTTCGATTTGCACCAAATTTGGCATAACATACTGAATTGAGCCTAGAGTGATGTCTGCCAAGTTTCGAGAAAATCGGTCAAGGTTTAGATGTAGCTCCCATATATATTTTCGTCCGATTTAATGTAAATTTAGTCCAGAATGATGGTTGCCAAGTTTCGTGAATATCGGTTGAGATTTAGATATAGCTCCCTTTTATTATAGATTGATTTTAATTTAATTGACGCACCAAGGAACCAATAGGCTGGTAGGAACAAAACGTACTAAAATTAGTATAACCTAACCTGTGACAAGTTTCGTTGAAATCGCTTCATATTTGGATATAGCTTCCATATATATTTTCGCCCGATTTTAAGTAAATTGGGCATCAAACTCCTCATGTTTGTCAGATTGACATCAAATTTTGCACAACGTACAAAATTGAGCATAGAATTGTTGCGTTTTCTAGAAGTACAGGCATAGTCCAACGGATGACCTATTTATATGGATTTACATACTTTTGCCCCATTGTAGATCTAGGTAGATTCACATTTAGATAAATATCTTCAGCTGTTTAATATACCCATAGTGGTGAAGGGTATCATATAGTCGGCCTTGTCCGACTTTACTGCTTTCCTTACTGGTTTTTACATGCAATTTTCGACGACAATTTTTATATAATAGGTAAAAGACATATTAAGACTGTGATTGGTTCTATAACCATTAAAATATCTGCTAGGTGCAGGAACTCAATATTTTGGAAAACTCATATTAATGATTATCTTAAAATTACTAATAATTTTCACCTTCATCCCCAGTTACATCTATTCAATTGGCCTCATCTGTTCATTTCATATTTTGATACATATCAATGTTATATAAAATTCTTAATATATAATTTATATTCATAAAATGTGAAACTTTGAATTTAACATTACATGCTCCGCACTATTCAAAAGTTAAGCTTTTATTTTGTTTTACACTCAATGACATTTCATACAACATTCACTGAAATTGGAGATTATTCCCTGAAACTAGAAATTATTCTGCCAATGTCACATTTACTATAGTAACTCAAAATAGTGAAGTATATTTTACTTAGAATAAAATAATTGAAAAAAATATCCTCTTCCAATTGATGTCCTTACATCTCGGGTAGATCACACATAATAATATAACAAACACGAATAATGGACTAGAATTCCATGTGAAAAAACAACAAATTAAAAAGTGGATTTTCAAATCCAAGAATTCCATAATAACATTGTAATTTACTAAAAACCCACAATTTAAAGATCTCCACGATGTCAATAAATTACCTAGAACTGTTATTTTGAAATATGATTCTTCTTTATTCCATTCCAATGAAACACAAATAATAAATGTTATATAAATAATTCCCATGTAAAGATAATCATTAGAAGTATACAATTTTCAATTGACTACTTCGTAGAAATTGTATCAAAGTTGAGGCGCAAAATTACATTACGTTTGTAATAAACTGCCATTCGTTGGAAATTTGTTGGCAACTTAGATAATGCTAATATGAAGGAAAATATTGCAAAAGGGATAAGATATTGTATTCAAAATTACTCAACTTACCAGGAATTGCAATTAAGAATACTCCAATAATCTTAATTCAAGTGTTTACAATTTTATTCTAAGACTGATGAATAAATTTGAAATATACAACTTCAGAGGATTTTGTAGAAAATTAAAAATAATTAAGGTGTTCATTAGGAATAGTAATTAGGTCAAATCATTGATCATCAAATTTGTTTTCATGAACCTCAATCGATTTTAATTTTAAACAAGAAGAATACTTATTAATACGAGAGAAAGACAACATTGAATAATGAGAAAGAAAAGGGAATACTTTACTTAAGAAAGATTCGGAGAATAGTAAGTAATAATGACATTGGGATTTATGTTTGGGGAGTAGAAATGTGTATACAATGTAATGAATGACTAAAATAAGATTTATTCCATTTAATTATTTAAAAAGATCCAGAAAATCCACTTTGAAAATAAATCGGAAAGAGTGTTATTTTTTAAAACGTTCGCGAAAAGTCTCATAACTTATGAATAAAAAACGTTTTTTTCTACAGGATACAAACGTTTATGTCATTTTGTGGGGCTCTAAAGCGTGTGGGTAATTATACATTTCATAAATTTCAAATTATTTTATGCCTGAGTTTTTTATAGACTCCCTTAATCATTAAGATTTTATCGAATTCTGTGCAAAAAATCATCAAAATGTCATACCAAAGGTGGCTGTTTTTTGATATTTGGTGATTTTAAAAAAATACTCTCCAGTCGTAATTTTTTAAGTAAATATGGCTATTTGAATGTATTTTGTTAAACCTAGATCAATTTTCTGTCCACTTTTACCATTAACATTTTGCATTTCAGCTTCTCAGACGATAACAGACCTCTAGGCTTTTGCATGGCTCCTATATAGCTGCCAAAAGTATATCTCTTATGTAATTTTGATATTTTGTGTGAATTTTCGATACATTTTCCAATCGAATTCATATGACCTTATTTCGTATTTTGGTTTTGAGTAGACATTTGTTACCCCTGTATATAAACAATTTATTCGAATGACTATTAAAGGTCTTAAATGATTTTTTGGGGAATTACGTAAATATTAACAGAATTTTCTTTGCTCTGTCTTTCCATGTGGTACAAAACAAAATAATTTTTTATTGTTGCTATTTTTATCTGACAGGTTCCAACAATAAGAAATGGAATGAAATTGAAATCAGACCAATATAAATGAAATATTCCATCGGGGCGGGCGGATGGGTGTATGGGTACAGAGATTATTTTTAACATGGCGTTGATGATTCTTGTGGTAGGACCAAACGAAATATTGATAAGCCATGAAACATGGCGGTGACTGTAATATTTTATTGCTGTCTTGTCACAGGTCACAGACAAAATATATTTAATATGGTAATAAATAAATGCCTACCTTTGGCCTACATAAGAGAAAACTTCTACACCTTTCGAATTTTAAATGAGTGAAAAAAGGTTAAAGTTCAGCCGAGCCGCTGTGTGCCTAACTCAGTACGCTGTACACTGTGTCTCCATCGTATAAACCTTGCAGGTTTGGTGAACTATTTGGAATAAGTCTAGTTTAGGGGCTCCACTCGGATCGCTTTGAAATTTTTACCGTAAGTAGTCCTCGTTGAGCTGATTACAGTGATATATATTTTATGTGGGGGAAATGCATACTTCCCGAGATATGGGCCTTGAAAGTTCGGAGCATATCTTGATTAAAACGGCCGTTTTACTAATGCCACAAAGGCAATATGGGTATCATTTTAAAGCTCAAACGAATGCTTTCCCAAAACATATAAATTTTTATTTTTTTAGAGTAACAACAACAATAAATTTAACTTTTAAGGTTTAATAAGCATTTTAGCCAACTGTATATAGTTAAAATTGCAAAAGGAACAAAATAAAAACAATTCATATAAAACAAAAAAACAAAATTAAAAACCAATTGAAAGTATTTAAAAATTTATACGCCTCTTGGGCTGAGGAGCTTCTTCATCTTCTTCACTATAATCCTCGGACAGCTTACCTCCAACACTATTGGGGACTCAATCATAACTCTGAATTCCTCCGATTCGCTGTCATCTTTTGACTTTGTTGGATCATACAGCTGACCAGCGAATCGAAGGAATTCCAGAAAATGATTTTTCTGAT